>NW_020949548.1:12914610-12917678 GCF_900497805.2 Vombatus ursinus | reverse complement strand
TACTACTACTACTACTACTACTACTACTACTACTACTACTACTACTACTACTGCTACTACTACTACTACTACTACCTGCTACTGTCATTATCTTTCTGGAGATAAACCTTTACTATCTTAGCTGGGATGGTCCTTGGATAGCAGATTTAATCCGTATTTTCAGCTTAGCAGGACTTACCAGGGTTTACTCTCTCTTGGTAGGAAGTGCTCTCCTTCCAACAACCCTGTGAGGTAGGTAATGAAAGTATTAGGATTCTCATTTTACAGATGAGGAAAATGGAGGCCTTGACCAGGTTAAGTGGCTAACATGCCAGAGCTGCGAGATGAAAGCAGGTTTCCTGATTTCAATGCAATGCTCTTTCTACTGCCTCCACTGCCTTTCCAACATGGAAACTTCTGTCCTAGTGGAGGATCTGTTCCATAGAGGAACATTTTTGGGAGCCGTATGAAACATTTATTGATTTTTTTTTTTGGCTAGGCAATTGGGGTTAAGTGACTTGCCTAGGGTCACACAGCTAGAAATATTTATTGATTTTAAAATGTTTAAAAAGCAGGTTCCCACTCTCCCTCTTTTTTTTTTTAGATCAAAGGGCAGAAGATAACTTCCAGTAAAGGTGCTGCTTGCTTATCTAGGGTTGGCCCCCTGGTTTGCTGCTAAGCCTCCTTTACTGAAGGTCCAAGGCTCTGTGGCCTCCTTGCCCCACTTCCTATTCCAATGGCCACGTCTGAGTCATCCCAAGAATAGGCTGCTACTTTGGAATCACGACTTTGTCTCAGTCCCTTCCTCTGTACACAGGACATCCCAACTGTCTTAACAATACTAGGGAGGTGCAACCAAGTTGGTACAGAATGGTTAAAGGGAAACCACAGCAGAAGCAGAGTCTTTCATGGATAATGCCCAAGGAGGGATGAGGAGATGTGGAGTTAATAGAGTCTCCCCAGCAGCAACTATATTTTTAAAAGATCCTATTCCGTGTTCACACTCTCAAGTTCACGAGCCTGGCACAACTCACTCCTCGGGGATGAGTGCAGCTCAGTATTGCTTACAGCTAAAAAGTCTAAGGTCTCCTTCAGATCTTCAACACCAATAATTCATTTGAAGGATTGAAATAAAGGAAAAGGGCAGGTAGGTGGCACTGCAGTGGATGGAATGTCAGGTCTGGAGTTTGAAAGACTAATCTTCCTGAACTCAAATCTGGCCTCAGACACTTACTAGCTGTGTGACCTTGGGCAAGTCACTTTATCCTGTTTGCCTCAGTTTCCTCATCTGTAAAATGAGTTGGAGAAGGAAATGGCAAACCACTCCAATATCTTTGCCAAGAAAACCCCAAATAGGTTCACAAAGAGTCAGACATGACTGAAATGACTGAATAATAAACAACAATAAAGGAAAAATAGAATCTTAAGTAGAGGAATATCTGTGGAAAGGGCTGTTTAGGGAACATCCCAGAGGGATTTGGAGTCCAATAAGCAGGGACACATTTATAGCCAAAGGGGAGGTTGGAATGCTGGGTCTGAGCTTCTCTATGCCTGGGGCGGAGGCTCAGGAGGCTATCTGGAATATGTATAGGGGGGGATGAGAAGTATGCCCCCTAAGTTACTAAACTGGGAATACAGCTACCTGGCCTATGCCGCAGAAATCAGAGAAAGAGGAAAATAACTCATCTACACAAAAATACAGAAACTCTTTTATAGTACCCAAAACCTGGAAAATAAGAGAGTGCCCACCTATTTAGGAGCAACTATCCAGTAAGAAATGACAAAATGGATGATTTCAGAGAAACCTGGGAAGGATTGTATGAACTGATGCAGGGTGAAGGGAGCAGAACCAGAACGATTTAAACAATAACAACAACATAGTAAAGACAAATAGTTTTGGAATACATAAGAACTCTGATCAATGCAATGACTAATCATAATTTCCAGAAGCTGGATAGTAAAGCATGCTACCTATCTCCTGACAGAGAGGTGATGGCTACAGGGTTACAGAACAAGGCCAATGGAAGAATTTTATTTGACTCAGTATATCTGTTACAATATTTTCTTTTTCTTTTTCTAGGGGGGATGAAATAAGGTGAGAAAGAGGAAGTCAGATTTTTGTTCATTGAAAAAAAATTAATTTAAAAAAAGAAAAACTCTGTGTGAAGGACCCAGTCCTCAATTTAGAGGCTGTTTGGAAACTTTTGGCCCTTAAATTTCCAAGGAAATTACAGCCTTGGCTCTCATCAGCTGTTGTATGCCCTCCCCTCTTCCTCTGAGACTGAGCCAGAGGACCTGTGGTCAGTGCTACGCAATGTCTAAAAATGCCAAGTTTTGATTCACACACCAAGGTTTAGATAATTATCATCTTTCATCGCTAACTTGGGTAGAATGGAAAGCAGTCTGGTGCTCCCATAGATCACCGTGAATCCATGGATTCCACCATGGAAATGGATGTGATAGGATTTTGAGACTCTTATTGTTTCAAAATCATAGAATGCTGGAGGAACTTCAAAGAACATCTAGTCCCACCCCTCACTGCGCTTATCAGGTCATGGAAAAACAGGGCCTGAAACTCAGGTCCTCTGATTATTCCCTGCCAAGGCTCTTCTACTGCCACCATGTGGCTCATGGAGGGGGGTGGTTAATAGCATTTCATTTGATTTCAATGATGATGTTATGGCAGGAGTGGAAAGATCACTGGATCTAGAGTCTGAAGACTTGGGTTCAAATTTGGATCTGCCATTGATGATCTGTGTGACAGTGGACAAGTCATCCTGGGCAAGTCTGAGCCTCATTTTCTTCATCTGTAAAATGGAAATATTAATAGCTTTTTTATCCACCTCACAGAATCATTTGTGAAGATCAAATGAATCAACGTGGTTGAAAGTACTCTGAACTATAAAGCACAGAGCTTTCTTGCTTGCTTGCTTCTATCTTTCTTTCTGCCTTCCTTCCACTTTTCCTTCTTCTTCTTTCTTCCTCCCTCCCTTCCTTCCTTCCTTCTTTCCTTCCTTCCTTCCTTCCTTCCTTCCTTCCTTCCTTTCTTTCTTTCTTTCTTTCTTTCTTTCTTTCTTTCTTTCTTTCTT
>NW_020949548.1:12726176-12914600 GCF_900497805.2 Vombatus ursinus | reverse complement strand
TCTTTCTTTCTTTCTTTCTTTCTTTCTTTCTTTCTTTCTTTCTTTCTCTTTCTTTTTCTTTCTTTCCCCAGACCTGTGATTTCATTGACATAGGGAGCTCTCAATGAGAAACTCTCCCTATTAATGTAGGTAGATAAATACATGCTCTTTATTTTATAGTCTTAAAGAATTGCCCAGGATGCTGAGAGCTTAAGTGATTTGCCTGGGACCACACAGCCAGGATGCATTGGAAATAAGACTTCAATGCATTATACCAGTTGCCTATCTATACTCACAGGATTATTAACGAAGGATTATGTGGTAGCCTTGAATTTTGTTGGAAACCACTAAGATAAGAATCACTTGGTAAAGTTTTCTAAGAGCAGTTTAGCCTGGTAGGACGAGTAGTCAGATCTCACTGGAAGGCAGATAATTCCCAAGTCAACTTTCTATGACATCTCACTTTTCTCTTCTCTGAAATGGGAAGAAAGCTTTCCAATTCAACCAGGGTGCTTTGAGAGCTGGCTCACCTGGGGGTGTGGCAGCTTAGGGCAGGAGAATATCAGGCAGGCAGTGCCCTTGGTAGTGATGTTGCCAAGCAATGTGGTCCTGAGGGCTGTAGTTTTCCCACAGTGAAATTCTGTAACTTTCCATGCAATTTTATTGGGAGAATTTCCCTGTAACTTTCCATAAAACGGAACCAAGACAGTATGGTGGGAAAGTTGAGTGTGACTCAGCATGGGTGGTCCATAAAAACAAGGCTAAGTGTGGAGACAGAAAACCCAAATGCTCTCCGGTGTCTTTGAGATGACTGGCCTGGAGCTACCCACTACAGAAATATGGCCCTACCTCTGGAGAACAGAGAAAGTCGGAAAGTGAGCCCAAGAGCTGACCATGGTGGCTCTGGGGTTAAGAAACACTCACCCTCTGGACCAGGGTTGCTAGTTTGGAAAATGTCAGCTTCCCATTTAGCAGGGCCTCTGCAAATCCTCTTGGCCAGATCACCTTCTATTAGGCGTCTCCCAGATTGTTCTGGTTTTAGGTCTGAGAAAAATAGAAAGAAGGAAGGAAGTAAGAAAAGAAAGAAAGAAAGAAAAAAGGAAAGGAAAGAAATAAAGAAGGAAAGGAAGGAAAGAAAGAAAGAAAGAAAGAAAGAAAGAAAGAAAGAAAGAAAGAAAGAAAAAACGAACACAGCAAGTTAAAAAAAAAAGCCTCGTTCACTCTGGGAAGAGAGCAGCTTTTTGGAGCTCCTGGCTGGCCACAGGGAGGCAGCAAAACATTCTATTGTAGTTGAAGTGAGACCAAGGTAGGGAAAATACTGTTGTACCCATTTTATGTATAAGGGCGCTGATGCTTAGAGGGGAAAGCATTTGCCTAGAGTCATAGAGCTAATAAATGATAGTAATAAAAATCACAATAGTTTAAAAACAAGTATTTATGCTATAAATAGCCTACTATGTGTCAGGCACTGTGTTGAGTGCTACCTAATAACAATAAGCACTTAAAAAGTACTTTAAAGTTTACAAAATAGCTTATACACCTTATCTGAACTTCACAGCCACCCAGTGGCCCCAAGGCCAGGACTTCCGAATCCCGGTCCAGGATTCTTTCCCTGACATGTTACTGTGCTACCTCTCCTATTTGAACCGAGAGAGTGCTTGGGAAGTGGGGAAGACTTAAGCCTTGAAGAATGGGTAGACTTAGTGGGCAGGTGAGGAGGAGCAAGGAAGATAGCCCAGCTGGGGAGAAGAGGATGGCCACATCTTAGAAGCTGGAATGAATATGGCTTGTATGAAAAATAGTGAGGTATGTGCATATTTGCATCCTTTGGGAAACTAACTCTTCCTAACCCAGGAAGCTCTGCATGGATTTATTGCCTTTTCTTCCTTCTGTCCCCATAATGGGCTGGGGCTTTGTCCAATTACAGAACTTCACAGAGTTGCGAGTGCCCTAGAACATCACTTAAAATGGCCCTCCCCATTTTACAGATAGGGAAACCAAAGTCCAGGAAGAGGAAGGAATCTCTCAGAAACTTTCACAGGATAATTGGCTACCCTATTTGTCCCCTCTATGGCTCAATGCCTGGTACTACCTACCAACTCTGTGTAATCACCTATGTCTTCCACCAGTGGGCACTACATGGACCATCTGGCCCTATTATCAGCAGATGTACATAGGGTTAGAACTGGAAGAAACCTTAAAACCTGGAATATCTGAGCGAAGAGGCCTCCTGGAGCTCATAGAAGCCAAAGGTGCCAGCCCCTGTAGTTACAGAAATTAAGGGAGCCCAGAGCCCTGAAAGGGAAGAGAGAGCTCCTCAAATCTTGTTTCTCCTGAGTATAGTCAGCAGCTGGCTCTGGCTCCTTTCTTACTAAGAGGGAAGGGGGCTCGGCCGAGGACAGCTCCTACCTCACAACTTGCTGTAGGCTAGAATGACTTTGTAAAGCTTTGTTTCACTCAAATCCAATTCACAGCAAGTAAAGACATCACTCATGATGCCATTGGTCAAATAAACAAACAAGGACAAGAAAGAGTGAGGAGATCAGATGTACAACCTTAGCTCCCCTCCCTCCCACTGATTATGGGCCCCTGGATAAGTCTCTACTCCCTCCTTAGCTTCTCCTTTCCTGGGTCTGTGAAATAAGTGCATCCAGATTAAGCTCTTAGGTACCTTTCAGCTCTCAAGTTCTGGAATCCCCCTTTCTGGCCCTTATGCAAATTATTTGTATCTCTCCAGGTCCGTTTATTTCTTCTTTGCTGTAGAGTCAGGAGGACCTGAGTTCAAATCCGACCTCACACACTAGCTGTGTGACCCTGGGTAAGTTACTTAACCCTAATCGCCCCCCGCTCCCCCCCAAAAAGAATTGATTGAAAATACTGAAGATAATAATTAGCCTAGAGAAGAAAAGACTGGGCCAGGGAGCAGAGTAACAGTGGTCTTAACTATCTGAAGGGTAGTGGAATAGAAGAAAGATTAGATTTGGAGCTATGGGTGGGACTTGCATAGAGGTAGATTAGATCTGATAGAAGGGAAAAATTTCTGAAATTGAAGGGACCCCAGAAAAAGTCTGAAAAAGGTCTTGACTATTAATCTCCTGGGATGCTCTGTACCTTCGTTGTACCACGTGTGACTTGACCATTCACAAAGGCAATCCCCAGCCCCCAAAGCCAGGGAGGGCAGAGTCTTCTCTCTCTCTTTCTCTCTCCATATAGATGTATGCATATATATGTAAATATATATATATATATGTATATGTATGTGTGTATATGTATTAGTACATTCCCTCCCGAACTACCTTGTATTTAATATATTTACATATAATTTATAAACCTAACATTGATGCTGTATATATTTTTATATGTACCTACAGTCTCCCCCATCAAAACATAAGCTCACTGGGAATAGGGATTACTTCATTCTTTGTACTTATATCCCTGTTGCCTGGCACTGTACCTGACACATGTTGTTGTTCAGTTGTTTTAATTGTGTCCAACTCTTTGTGACGCCATATGAGGTTTTCTTGGCAAAGATACTGAAGTGGTTTTGCCATTTTTTTTCTCCTGATCACTTTACAGATGAGGAAACTGAGGCAAATAAGTCTAAGTGACTTGCCCAAGGTCATACAGCTAGTAAGTGTATGAGGATGGATTTGAACTCAGGTCTACCTGACTCCAGGCCTGGTGCTCTATCCACTGGGTCACTTAGCTGCCCCACCTGGCACATAGTAGGTATTTAATAAGTACTTATTGATTTACTGATATGAATGGAAAGTTTGGGGAGATCATTTGGCTCCAGTGGAAATGATGAATTGGAACAGAAAAATTGGAAGCATCTGAAGGTCATGGGGTCACAGATCTGGATGGAGAAGGGAGCACAGAAGCCAACTAATCCAACCCCTTTATGCCACATATCAGGAAACTGAGGCCCAGAGAAGCTGAATAGCTTAACCAAGATCATATAGGAAGTGGTAGTTGCTATGACTTATCTGCCCTACAAAGAATGTGATTTCATTGGGGGACGCCCTGAATATCTAAGGATATCTCTACCCCCAGCATGCTTATCAGAGAAACACAATGAGTCATCTCAACTAGGCTTTAGTCAGATGAACTCTAAGAGCCTTCTAGAAGAGTTTCCCAGCAACATGTCCTTTATGACCTGAGGGCACAACTTTCCACGTCTGGTAGTTACTATCAACCAGATCTGCCTGCTGATTTCTCCCACCAGTTCTTAAATCTGGTTCCTACCTCACACTTAATTACTTGTCTAGACTTGAGCTCTTGACTAGCCCATTGGCTCACAATGAGCTTTTGGTCTCATCTAACATGGGAAGAGTCCAGGTTCTGGAATAATAGGACCTTGATTCGATTCTGCCTCCAATATTTACTACCTGTATGACCTTGGACAAATCACTTTATTTTCTTGGGTCTCAGTTCTTCTTCTGTAAAATGAGTGAGCTGAACTAGCCGGTATGTAAGATTTATTCTATTCTATTAATTAGTTAGTTTGTTAGTTTGATGATTCCCTACTTTCCTTACTTTAACATTAATGGGCTTTCATTCTAGTCTTTGACGAAAGGAATTGGGCTGTGATCTCACTAGGGCATTTTCTTCCATTCTCCCCATCTTCTCCCCTCTACCACTGGCCTTGGTTATTTAAAACACAGAACATTAGGGGCAGCTAGGTGGCAAGGTGGATAGAACACCGGCCCTGAAGTCAGGAAGACCCGAGTTCAAATCCAGCCTCAGACCAAATACTTGACACTTACTAGCTGTGTGACCCTAGGCAAGTCATTTAACTCCAATTGCCTAAAAAAACAAAGCAAAAAAAAACAACAACACAGAACATTAGAGTCAGGAGAAAACTTAGATTTCAGCTAGTCGTCCCCACTTTATTTTAAAGAGAAGTGAATGGGCCAGAGATGAGAAGGGATGTGTCCAAGTTAGCAACAGAGCTGGGACTGGAAACCAGATTTCCTGCATAGTCTAGGGCAGGGGTGGGGAACCTGCAGCCTTGAGGCCACTCTGGGTTCTCAAGGGTGGCCCTGTGACTGAATCCAAACTTCACAGAAAAAGTCCTTTTATTAAGGCCACATGTGGCCTCGAGGCCGCAGGTTCCCCACCCCTGGATAGGGCTATTTCTACCACACCAGGTTGTTTCCACATACTCAGTCACATCTGTATGGTCCCTATCTTTACTTCTAAGGACTCATTTGTACAAAATTACTACATGTGATCTTAGAATCCATACCATGGCTGACATACAAATTACTTCATTTTTTGGGCCTCCATTTTTCCATCTGTAAAACAGAGATACTAAACCTCATCTTTTTTTGCCTCCATGACTATTAAAAAGACAAAGAAAATCTCTGTAAATCAATTCTGAACTTTTTTTTTAATTTTTAAATTAAAAAAAATTTATTTTCATTTTTATTATTTTAATTCTGAACTCTTTAGGAGAAATATGCAGTGTCCTGGCCAGGTATCATTATCACAATCCCAGAAAGTAAGGAGAATAAGGAGGGAAAAATCCCATTTGGGATGGTCACTATGAGTGGTTACTATATTTTAAAAGCAGCTGGGACTAAGGAGGAAGGTGTAAAAATAGGACAAGTAGAGATGTCAGTAGAAGGCCCTGATAAGGTCATCTTGTTTATCTCTTAACTTTGGGGTAATGGACTGAAGGCAGCAGGGATGGTGGCTGTGACATTGACCAGGTTTGCTTCAGAGGAGCAGAAAGGGAAGTCTGGGATGCAGGGGGATATGAGGGGAAAGTGGGGGGGAACCAAATCATACCACTGTTTCCCCCTCTTCTCTTGGCAGTCTGAAATCTTACATACTTCATACTCATCTCTCAATCCCACCCATGTGAGGACAGGTCATTCTAGTTATTACAGTGAGAACTGGAGGTGGGGAGAATATTTTATTATTTATTATTTGTTACTATTGTTTAAAACTAGCTTTATTTGACTGGACATTGTTTAATCCAGAATATGAGGAGGGGTCCTGTTGACCTCAAAGATCCTCCAAGGGAGGTCTCTGCAAGGAATGATTGAAAACTCCCGCCCCTCCCCCCCATCTTGGGTCCACCCAAAACACTTTTGTTTTGACTTTATCCACATTTTATCAAACGTTTTTACTTAATTGCTGACATATATCTCAAGCAAGCTACTCAGCTTCTACTCTTGTTTGAACTCTATATAATGTAAAACTCACAGAGATTTGAGAGGGAGCCACACCTTTTTTGGTTCTTTCCTCTATCAAATGGCTTAATAAAATTCTTTCTGAAAACTTTTTTTTTCAGTGAGGCAATCGGGGTTAAGTGACTTGCCCAGGGTCACATAGCTAGTAAGTGTCATGTGTCTGAGACTGAATTTGAACTCAGGTCCTTCTCATTCCAAGGCCAGAGCTCTATCCACTGCACCATCAAGCTGCCCCTAAAAACCCTTTTTAAGTTTGCAGTTTGTTCTCAACCAGTGAGGGAAATGCCACCTTTCCTTCTTACTCTATATCTATGATCCTATGTGCCTGACAATTTGCTAGCACCTCAACAAATGCCAGCCTTTGTGATCCGGGAATACTATCCACAGAGGGGGAGCCAGGACCCCTGACAAGCATTAAGGTGTGCATGGGAAGAGATAACAGCTAGAATTTATATGGCATATTAAGGTTTGCAAACCATTTTACATATTTTATCTCATTTGATTCTTACTACAACCTTATGAAGTAGGTACTATTATTATCCTCATTTTACAGATGAGGAAACTGAGACCGAGAGAGGTCAAGTGACTTGCCCAGGGTCACATAGCTAGTAAGAATCTGAGGCAAGATTCAAACTCAGGTCTTCCTGACTCCAAGGCTAGTGCTGTATCCACTGTGCCACCTCATGCCCTACTGAGGGGCTCTAGACAAGCTCTCTCTGTCTCTCTGTCTCTGTCTCTGTCTCTGTCTCTGTCTCTCTCTCTCTCTCTCTCTCACACACACACACACACACACACACACACACACACACACACACACACACTCTTCCCAATATGCAGACCATCTTTAGACTTTAGACAAGAGACATTCTGGGCCCTCCCACCAGTTTGGTGAAGAACTAGAGTTCTAGTTATATGCCGCAAACATAGAAGATACAACCCATCCCTTGTATTTCACACTTGAAGATAGCCTTAATTACTTTCTCCAGAAGACACAGAGAAAAAGCCATTAGACGGCCATGCTGCCACTACCCAGCACCCAAGTTGTGGCCAGAGAGCTGAGTCGGCACTGTGGGATGGAATAGCAACCAGCTGCCCACAGCCCAGTTGGAGGACCCTGTTATCAAAGGCGGAAGAGATTAGAGTGTAGTGGAGAACTTAAAGGGAAAAAAGCATGATGCAAAATACCAGCAGTAATAGATTGTTGACCACAGTGAAGGTCTGTGGGAGTTTTAGGTACTTTTTGGAAAGTGACTCAGATTTAGGTGAGGTGTATGTATGTGTGTGTGTGTGTGTGTGTGTGTGTATGTTCATAAGCATGTATACACACATTTGAATTTCTCTTCCTCTGGGCATCTGGACTCTGACCTCAACAGTCAGGTTAGTCATAGGGAGGCAAGTGAAGTCAGACAATGGTTGGTATGTCCTTTCCAGGGATGGTAGTGTAAATTTGATTATTATTCTCAGAGTTAGTGGTGGAATGGGGAAAGATGTTATTCTGTGAGGCACTATGGTATGGCCATTGTGGGGCAACAGGAGCATGGGTGGGCAGGGGGCTGATGAAGTCTTACTGATCAGAAGCTCAAGGACCCCAGGCAGGAGATAGAGTGGAATACCTGAGGGAGAGGTTGGGGCATAGGAACAGAGCAGAAAAATGAAGGTGTATGAGGTCTTCCTCTCCTCCATCAATCCTCATCCATCATAAGTTATAAGACAAAAGAGATCAGATCCTTACCACTTTACCACCCTGCTCAAATGTCATCCCCCCATCGGATTTCTCCCAGCCAAAATATATCTCTCCTCCTCTGAATACTTAAGGAGCTTAGTTTGTACTTATCTTAAGATACTTATCAGACTGAAATCCACATCTATAATAACTTGCATTCCCAAAGAATTTGAAGGGTAACAAGGCATTTTCCTTGGATCAAAGTCATAACTGAGAGGCAGTTTGGGTTAGTGAATATAGCGCTGGACTTAGAGATGGTGCGGGTTCTTAACCATTTTGTGTCATAGATTCCTTGACCATCTGGTGAAGCCTATGGACTCCTCAGAATAATGTTTTTAATAAAGGATTACAAAGGAAATCAATTATGTTGAAATATAGTTATCAAAATGTATTTTTAAAAAATTCATAGACCCAAGGTTAAGAAGCCCTAGCTTAGAGTCAAGAACCAAGTTCAAATCCTGCCTCTCATATATATGAGCTGTGTGACAGGGCAAATTACTTCAGCCTATTTCTTCATCTGTAAAATGGGGTTAAATAACTACTCCACTTTACCCGGACAGTTGTTGTGAGCTCAAGTGAGATAATATACAATGCAGGAAACACCTTGACAGTATTAAACTGCTGTGTAAATTTCAGCTGATGTTATTATAATTCTAAACATGCTATTCAATTAGATCCGTAAAAGCCAGTAAATTCTAAAGCAGTAAGCAGGTGTAGAGCAGGTGCTCTTTCCATTCCCATCTTAGGGTCAACCCTCTGAGGCTGGAAAAGCCCATGTCCTGTTGACTTTGGTTTCCCCCACTCCCCATTTCAAGACTTGGAGCCCTATGACTTTCCTGAGGCCTTTTCATTCCTTACAGATCTGGGGGGAGGAGATGCCCTATCGGGCACTATGGCTTCTGCAAAATAATCCAGATGGCCAGTCCCTGGCAGTGCCTCTGGGTCTCCTTAGCAACACTGATCCTTTGAGATGGTGCATCACTCAGGACATACACTTAAGCACCAGGGCCAACTGAAGACATGAACCGTGACATTTCTAACTAGGAAAACAGCATTAACACCAGGAATGATCATACACCAAACCAAGGTTTATTCCCTGACCCATTTTTCTTCCAGGCATTTTTTTTTTTTTTACAGATACAGAGAGATAGTTTGGGGTCGTGGGAAGAACATTGGACTTTGAGAGAGTGATTAGAGTTCAAAACTTGCCTCTAACATCAATGAGTCATATATCGGAGGCCTGGTTCTAATACCAGCTTCTTAGTTGAGATTCAATATGGGGGCAAAATGAGGCACTACAGTCATTGAACATTTAACAAAGGAAGTTTACTTTGCTCTGACACAGCAAGTATGCTACAAGGATACAATGGCGGTTAACTTTTTGGGACATGGCCCTCCTTGTCTCTATCTGGATAGATCTGGTCAGTAAGTTGGCAGGATATGGTAACTCACGTGGTCTTCTCTGGGCCCAGATCCCATACTGGGACTTTGGTTTTATTTTTCTTTCTCTTTTTTTTAAGTTTTTAAATTTATTTTAAACTTAAATACAAAATAAGGAGAAAAACATTGCCATGTACACAGCAGAACATAAAAGAGGCTTCAATATAAAGCAATAAATTTCCATTTCAAGAAAACCTATATAATGAATACTACACATTAATTTCAAAGCTGTCCATCTTTTCTTTGCTTCCTTTTGTGTTTTCTTTCATACTCTGTTGTGCACTTTTTACTTTTTTTTTCCCTTTCCTCCCCCTCCTCCACCTCCCAAGAAGGCTACAATTAAGTGTGGATATATATTTATATATTTATATATTTATACACACACACACTATATATATATATATGCACATATATAGTTATCCATAAACATAAACTTATATACACATATACACTCAAACATATATATATATATATAAGACCATATTATGCTTATTTTCACTTGCCATTCGTTTCTCTGAAGGTGGACAACATTTTCCTTCAAACATCCAAGTCTTTCCATATTTTTCTAAATCTACCAGCTCATCATTTCCTGCACTACAACAATATTCTGACCCAATCACATTCTATCTGGGAGATTGTCTATGAGAGTTTTTTCCCCGATTTTCTGCATTCCTTCTGTTCTTGACTACATAGGTTTTATTTGTACAGGTAAATTTTAATTTAAAATAATCAAAATTATCCATTTTATACTTTAATACTGCTCTCACCTTATAGTATGGTTTCTTGAAGTTCCTGCCTAACACTTTGCTCTCCCAAATGCATCCTATTATTATTTTTTCTGAGTCAGTAAGACAATTTTTTAGTAATTTAGTTGGGATGGCATTACTTAAATAGATTATTGAGGTAAAATCATCAATTTTTAAAAATTATATTAGCTTTACCTACCCATACTTAATAAATATTACTTCAATTATTTAGATTTAACTTTGTATACAAGGTGTTTTGTGTTTATATTCATATAGTTCCTGTGTCTGTTTTAGCAGGAATAGTCTCATATTTTGTTATACTGCCTAGTTATTTTATATGGTCTAAAACTGTTAATTAATATGACTGACACATAGTATAGTTTCTCTATTTTTCTCTTTAGATTAAATCTGATTTTAGCTTTAACTTTGTCTGAGATCATGATTACTATCCCTGCTCTTTTACATAATGATTTTACTCCTGACCTTTGTTTTATATCAGTGTGTATCTCTCATTTTTATAGCATTTCCTGAAAGCAACATATTGTTTAATTCAAATTTTTAATTGCCTATCGATTTCCATTTTATTAGCAAATTCATCCCATTCACATTCTAAAATATAATTACTTGTTATATATTTTCCTCCTTCCTCAGTATCCTTCTCACCCTATTCTTATCCCTCCTCACTAATCTACTTTACTTCTATCTGCTACCTTGCTCTCCTATTCCTTAACCTACCCTACCTCCAAGAATCCCTCCCTTATCCTCTCCTTCTACCCTATCCCCTTATTCTCATTTCTTTCTGAATTTAGATTTTTATAACCTTCTAAATATATGTGTTGTTCCCTCTTGTTAATCTATACACCCTCCTATACCTTCACCTTATCCTATTCCCTATCCCTCCCCCATCGTCTTTCCCCTCCCTATCCCCTTACCCTCTTATTTCTTTCTGAATTTAAAAGACTTTTATACTGTTAGAGATACATATATATCGTTCCCTCTTTAACCCATTCCCAAAGAGAGTAGGGTTCCAGAACCACCCTCCCTTCTCCCCTAATTCCTCTGTTATTAGTTCTTTCTCTTGCATCTCATTTGTATGAGAAAATTACTTTTTTGAACCTTTTTCTATATCATTTTACTTTTTAGAATCATGTTATACTCAGCTTTATCTTACTCTTTCTTTTGAACTACCTAATTACTAATGACAATTTTAGAAATATGGTTTCTATTTCCACATATAAAAAGTAAACAATTTGTCCTTATTGAGTCCTTTGTAATTAGTCTTTGATGTTTACCTTATATTTCTCTCGGAGATTGTGTGTCAAATTTTCTATTAAGTTCTGGTCTTTTTTCAATAAAATCCTGAAAACCTGGCAATTTATTGAATATTCTTTTTTTTTTCATTCAGGATTATACTTAACTTTGCTGTGTATGATATTTTTGGATGTAACCCCAGTTCTTTTGCTTTTTGATATATAGTGTTCCAAACCTATGGTCTTTTAGCGTAGCTGCTGCTAGGTGTTGTGTGATTCTAACTGTGGCTCTGCCATATTTGAATTGTTTTTTTCTTGTTGCTTGAAATATTTTCTCCTTGAGCTGCGGGTTTTGGAATTTAGTTATGATATTTCTGTAGGTTTTTCTCCAAGGATCTCTTTCAGGTGATGATGAGTAGATTTTTTCTATTTCTACTTTTCTGTCTTGTGCTAACACCTCCGGACAATTTTATTTAATTATTTCTTGTATTATTGTATCAAGTTTCTTTTTTTTGATAATAGTTTTCAGGTAGTCCAATTATTCTTATGTTTTCTCTTCTTGATCTGTTTTCCAGATCAGTTGTTTTTCTTATGAGATATTTCACATTCTCTTCTGTTTTTCCATTTTTTATGATTTTTTAAAAATTTCCTGGTTTCTTATAACTCCACTGGTTCCCTTTGCCCAATTCTAATTTTTTATTTTATTTTATTTTATTTTTTTTAGGCAATTGGAGTTAAGTGACTTGCCCACGGTCACACAGCTAGTAAGTATCAAATGGCTGAGGCCGGATTTGAATTCAGGTCCTCCTGACTCCAGGGCCAGTGCCCTATCCACAGTGCCACCTAGCTGCCCCCCAACTCTAATTTTCAAGGAATCATTTTCTTCCTTAAGATTCTGGATCTCCTTTTCTAGTTGGTTGACTTTCTTTTCATAATCTTGTTTTTCTTGAATTATTCTTACTCTAAAAAAAATTTCCTCAATCTCTCTTATTTGATTTTTAAAGTCTTTTTTGAGTTCTTCTATGAATTCTTTTTTTCTGGGGGGGGGGAGTGACCATTTGACATTACTGTGGGGTAGAAGAGGCTTTTTTGCTCCTTTAAAGACAAACCCCAGTGTTCTCTATTCCCATAGTAACTGTCTATAGTTGGGTTCTTTCTCCTTTGCCTGCTCATTTTATTTTTTAATTTTTAGCAGCTTGTTATTATAATCACCTCTAATCCTGGGGTGTGGGGGATGGTGCTTCTGGCCTCAAGTTCTTCTTGCTATTATTTTTTGAGCTTTGCCCTGGGCCCAACCTCTGCACTCCTTTCCCCCTCCAAGCCACAGACGGGGCCCCCCAGCACACTTTGTTGGAAATGTTCTTGCTCCCTGAGAACCCTCCATTGGCTATGACCTTCAATTCTTCTCTCTAGCCTGGAATCAAGACCAAGAACTCAGCTCTCCTGTGACTGAACCTCCATCCTGGGATATTTCTTTGGCTATTTTCCAGCTGTCCCAGGAGGACCACTGTTCTGCCCCAACTCTTGTTTATTTTAATTAATTAATTTTTAGTTTTCAACATTCATTTTTATAAGATTTAGAGGTTTAAATTTTCTCTCTCCCCTGCCCCCTCCCCAAGACAACGTGCAATCTAATATAGACTATACATGTACAATCGTATTAAACATATTTCCACATTAGTCATCTTGTAAAGAAGAATCAGAACCAAACTTTTGTTTATTTTTGCTGTTCTACATTCACCCTGAGGTATTTTCTGTCTTGTTTGTGGAGGAAATCTGGAGAGCTTAGAATTTTCTGCCACCTTCCCAGAATCCTCTCTCTGGCTGGAATTTTATATGACTGGAGAAAACTGGAAAGCTGCATCTGGAAAGCTGGAGCCAATCAGGCCTTGGGGGCAGCTTTGTTTTCTTCCTGGTAAAGCCTTCCCATGCTGTGAATGAGATAATAATAGTACTTGTACAGCCTCCCATACAGGGCTATCACAAGGATCAGATGAGTTAATGGATACAAAGCATGATATAAATACAGACGGCTAGGTAGTGGAAGACTCATCTTCGTGAGTTTAAATCCAGCTTCAGACACTTATTAGCTGTGTGACCCTGGACAAATCATTTTACCCTATTTGCCTCAGTTTCCTCATCTGTAAAATTAGCTGGAGAAGGAAATGGCAAACCACTCCAGTCTCTTTGCCAAGAAAACTCCAAATGGTGTCATGAAGAGTCAGATATGACTGAAAAGGACTGAACAACAACATTGTTAAATTTCTTGTAAAATGAGGATGTAAATTGGATTCTAGTGCTAATCATAAGGATTCCATCTCATTGAGTACCTTCAACAACACTGTCTATTATTACACTGGGAAATGAGACATCCCATTGGCCTCTGTTTATAAAAGCATAAAAGTAGCGAAGAAATATTTGAGAAGTTCTGCTATAATTCCGCAGCAAAGAATTCTAAAGAGGGGTGGAATGGCCATGGCCAGGGAGATTAGAGTCCTGCTGCCTTCTGCCCTGGCCAAGCCACATCTGCAGTGCCGTGGTCGGCTTCAGGTGTGAAGGAAGGACACTGACAGATTGGAAAGCCTTCAGTGGAAGATGTGTGAAGACCTTCAAGATCATGACATCTAAGAGTCAGCTGGAGGAGGGCAGGGCAATAGGAGGAATGTTCTAGAGTCAGGGAAGGTAAAAGTTCCATCTCTGAAGCTTACTATTTGTACGACTTCAGACAACTCACTTAACCAATCTGGGCCTCAGCTTCTTCATCTGTAAAATGCGAAGGCTGAACTAGAAGACCTCAAAGGTCACTTCTAAGTCTATGACCACCAATTCTAACTGTTTAACATAGCGAAGAGAACGTGGATCTGGAACCGTGTCACCAAGTATTTGAAAGGCTGTGACATGGAAGGGGAATTTGGCTTGTATGGTTTGACTTCAGAGGGCAGACTCAGGAAGAATGGGTGGAAGTCAGGGAGAAGTAGAATTAGGCTGAACGTGTGGAAAAAGAAAAACAACATGCTAACAGTAGAATTCCTATTCAGATATGGAATGGATTGCCTTGGGAAGTAGGGAGGCTTCCCTTCACTGGAAGTCTTCAGGCAAAGGTTGGATGGTGACTTGTCTGCTGCATCACGGAGTATGTGCTCTTCTGTTCACTTTTTTTGTTTTGTCTGGTTCATTAGGGGTGGGGGAACGGTGTGGAGGAAGGAGTCTGACACCTGGGCCCAAGCTCCAGTTGAATGACCTTAGGCAAATTTCTTCTCCTTTCTGGTTCTCAGTTTCTTCAGTCACAGAAATGAGCTTTGGATTAGAAGCCCCTTCCAGGGGTAGCTAGGTGGCACAGTGGATAGAGGGTCAGGCTGAGAGTCAGAAAGACCTGAGTCCAAATGTGGCCTCAGACACTAGCTGTATGACTCTAGGCAAGTCACTTAACCCTGTTTGCCTCAGTTTCCTCATTTGTAAAATAAGCTGGAGAGGGCAATGGCAAGCCACTCCAGTATCTCTGCCAAGAAAACCCCAAATGGGGTCATGAAGAGTTAGATGTGACTGAAAAATGACTGAACAGCAACAAGGTTCCTTCCAGTCCTAAAAGTCTGTAGTTGCCATTCCTGTGATCTGTCCTTCATTACAAGATTGCTTTAGACCTCAGCATATATGCTCCATTTCTGTTCATTTCCACAGCCTTTCCTTGATATTGATCCTAGTCCCTCACTATCTCATGCCCCTCAATATGACACCAGCCTCCTGACCCGTCTCCTTGACTCCAGCCACTCTTGGCTCCTGTTCTTCATAAACGTGTTGCCAGAATCATTGACTCGAAACACTATTTTTAATCACACAAGGTGCAGAGGATCCCTGTTGCCTACCTACCAATCTAAACCTCTCAGTCTGGCGTGTATTATATAATCTTTCCAATCCTCTCACTCCTCTCTCCTCACCCCTCTTCTTTTCTGCTCTTCTTTTTCCTCTCTCTCCCCCTCCATCTTCCTCCCTGCCTTTCTCCCTCCCTTCTTCTCTCTCCCACCCTCCTTCCTCTCTCTCTCTCTCTCTCTTCCTTTCTCTCTCTCTCCTGTCCTTTCTCTCTCTCCTCTTCCCTCTCTCTCCCCTCCCCTCCATGGTCCCTCTGTTCCCTCTGTTTCATGTCAATTGTCCTGCTATCCTGCTTGCCACCCCCTCATGTGACCTGTGGGTTCTTGCTTCTGTGCTTCTGTGACCAAAATATCTTCTCCCTCCCACTAATAACACATGTCCAGCTCCATTTTGCCAATCTAATCACTTCATTTCAGCCTGATGAGTATTTCTTACATGTGTAAGGTATTGTGCTCGGTAATGGATAGGATCTTAAAATTATGTACAAATAATTTTAAGAAAGCTTAATGATTACACATAGCTTCATATCAATGATTTCAAGAGTCTTTTTGGTGGCTTTTTCAAAAACTCAACTCCATTTATCTTTCCTTGACTCAGATCCTTCCTCCATTCTCTCTCTCTCTCTCTCTCTCTCTCTCTCCTCTCCTCTCCTCTTCTCTCTCTCTCTCTCTCTTTCTCTCTCTCTCTCTCCTCTCCTCTTCTCTCTCTCTCTCTCTTTCTCTCTCTCTCTCTCCTCTTCTCTTCTCTCTCTCTTTCTCTCTCTCTCTCTTTCTCTCTCTCTCTCTTTCTCTCTCTCTCTCTCTCTCTGGAAGAAACCCTGTTTGTGACTTCCAGATTTTAAAACCAAGTCTCTGCTGCTGTTTCTTTCCGGAACCTCTCTCAGTTCCTGGGGCCTCCTCTCCCCAGAATTTCCAGCTATCCCT
Organism: Vombatus ursinus; assembly: GCF_900497805.2. Taxonomy (NCBI): domain Eukaryota; kingdom Metazoa; phylum Chordata; class Mammalia; order Diprotodontia; family Vombatidae; genus Vombatus; species Vombatus ursinus. Next base: position 12,898,472 of record NW_020949548.1, on the reverse strand, counting down.
GTGGGTTTCTTAACCTGGAGTATCTCTCTTTGAGGCCTGCCTCCCTCTCCCATTGGGTAGTTTATCTTACGATCTCCATTTGGTGAAGGGGCCCAAGGGAACCTTCATTCCCCTCCTCCCTTACCTCCTCATTCCTGACTTCTGCACTTCAAAATCATGTCCCACAGCTAGGCACCTTCATCTCCCTTCCCAGCAATTAGCACAGTGTTCTGTACACAGTAAGTGCTTAATAAATGCTTATCAACCTTTCAATACTAGCTGTATGTTTCTGGGAAAGTCACTAAGCGTCTCAGTGCTCTAGGAAACTCTGTAGCTACGAACTGCAGAGAAGGTGCTGATCTGCATTGCTGGAGGGAGTTTCCAAACCTGGGAGTCCCCTATACTAATGAAATCACAGGAACAGTTCCTATTCCCTATTCCAATTGATTTGCACTTATATCTATACATTTTCTCTCCCCAGTAGACACTAAGCTCCTTGAGGACAGGGACTATTTTTTTGTCTTTGTATTCCACACACCTAACATATAGTAGGTATTTAATAAATGTTTGTTGCTTGCTTGATTAATTGAAGGAATATACTTGTTCCATAAGAAATAACAAATGTTGGGCAGCTAGGTGGGGCAGTGGATAGAGCACCGTCCCTGAAGTCAGGAGGACCTGAGTTCAAATCCGGCCTCAGACCAAACACTTGACACTTACTAGCTGTGTGACCTTGGGCAGGTCACTTAACCCCAATTGCCTAAAAAAAAAAAAAAAAGAAAAGAAATAACAAATGTTAAGAATTCACAGAAGCCTGGGAGGCCTTGTGTAAACTGCTGCCAAGCAAGTAGAACTAAGAACAATTTACCCAAAAATCACCATCACGTGAAGGAAAAGAACAATGAAATACATCAGAACTCTGATCAACGTGTTGACTAAATGTAATTTTGATGGCTGGTTCATGACACATGCCTCCCTCTTTTCATCAGAAAATGCAAATGAGTCTTTCAACCTAGAATGTATGCATCAAGGGCAAAGACTGTGACTTATTTCCTTAGTTACTCTACACATAGTCACATTCTGCCCCTCCCTGAACAGGAGAAACACTCAGTCAATGGTGACTCTTGAAAAGCCAAAAAGGGAATTCCCTTCACAGATGGCTAATAAGATAGCTTAGATTAATCAAACTCAAAAAATGCTAGGGTTTTTTTTTGTATTGTTGCACTTCTATATTTTTTATTTATATAATATCTTCCCCAATTACATGTAAAAACAATTTTAACATTCTTTTTTTTTTGAAAAAAGTTTTCAAATTTTCTCCCTCTGTCCTTTCCCTCCCCCCTCATTGAGAAGGTAAAAAAAAAAATGCTAGATTTTTTAAATTAAAAAATTGAGTACCTAGGTGATCCTATAAGTCAAGAAAATTGGATTCTATCATGACTCTGCCAATTCAATTTGGTAATTTCTTAGTGCTGGGTACAAAAGGGTACAAAGACAAAAACAAAAAGTCCCCGACCTCAAGGAGACTATACTCATACATGTACACTGATAAGTTAATATAAAACATATTCAAAGTTATCCAAAGTAAATTCAAAAAGGAGAAAGTGATAACTGGTGAAATTAGCAAAGGCTTTATGAAAAAGGAGGTACCAAAGTTGTGCCTTAAAGAAATCTAGGGATCCTAATAGGCAGAGGTAAGGAAGACATGCATCTGAGACAAGGGGGATGGCCTGTGCAAAGGTAAGGAGGTGGTAGATGGAATGTAATAATAATAATAACTGACATTTACATAGTATCTTAAAGATTTGAAAATGTTTTACATATATTATCTATACAGATCTTCCTTTGTAATAAAGTACAACTAAGGAAAAACAGCCATTAGGTTCAGCAAGTCTAAGAATATATGATTTATTCTGTACCTACAGTCCACCATCTCTACAATTAGAGGTGGAGGGGTATTTTGTTAACATTTAGTTACAGTTAGTCACTGTACTGACCAACGGTCTGATATCTTTCAATGTTGTTTTCCTTTACATTATTGTGTTCCTTGTATATATTGTTTTCCTAGGACTGCCTACTTTGCTCCACATCAGTTCATACAAGTTCCCATGAGTTCTTCATATTTGCCCTTTCTTAATGTGCAATAATTTTCATTTTAATCATAAATGAAAATATGTCTAGCCATTTCCCAATTGATGAGCAATCACCCATCAGTTTCAGTTTTTTGCCACTACAAAAAAATGCCTCTAGAGATATGTAATAGGCATGGTAGCATGCTGGAATTTGCCCTACAGCGCATGTGAAATCTATCTGGCTTAAATCTACCATGAAGAATTTAGACAGTCTACTTCTGTCCACACCTGATTGATGGGATTTGTAATATATGAAAATATGTAATACTTGAAGAGTCCTCTAATAGGCTGCTGAGCCAGAAGAACTGATAACTCAGAGGCTGTTGAACAGAAACTTGGCACATGGTTGTCTCCATCTTTTTGTGTTTGCTCTTTCCTGATCTTAGGCAAACTAGTATCCCAAGATGAAAATGTTCAGACACCAACCTTATGAGTTCCTAAAGGTCTGAAGGTTTGCACATGCAGAGGCATTAACAGTATCTACTGGCATTGCAGCAGCAAATAGCAGAGGAATCATTCACATTAGGAGCAAAGAAAACACAAAGGACAAATGGCTTCAGTGAGCATGATACCTCCTGGTGGAGAATTGTGCCAGCTATGGACTCTATAAAGACACAAGCCGTCGGAGACCAGCAGATAACTACACCTAAGGTGAGTTACTTAAGGACTCTAAGAAAGGATAAAAGGTTTCTAGTTCCATGAATTCTGAGTTAATCCTTTGCCACATGTGTTCTTCAATATAATTGTGCTCTAAGTTTTTATATGCACATAACTTTCCATGGATCCTTTGTGTATTTGCAGGACAGTGTACTCCAGGTATACCCACTGTTTTTACTATCTAAATTAAAGTCATCATTTAACACTAATTGAAGCTACTGGCTGATTGTTAATTATGAGCCTACCAGTGGGGGCTCAGAAGCTTCAGTATTAAGCGTAGCTAACATTTTATATAGCAATTTAATGTTGTAGAACATTTTACATACAAAATCTCATTTGATTGTTACAACAACCCTGTGAGTCAGGTGCTATTATTAATTTTTTGTTCCTCCAGATTATTTATTTATTTATTTTTTTGCTTAGGCAGTTGGGGTTAAGTGACTTGCCCAGGGTCACACAGCTAGTAAGTGTCAAGTGTTTGGTCTGAGGCTGGATTTGAACTCAGGTCCTCCTGACTTCAGGGTCGATGCTCTATCCACTGAGCCACCTAGCTGCCCCATCCTCTAGATTAATTTTGTCATTATTTTGCCTACTTTTCTCTAAACCTGTAAATTAATTTTGGTAGTAGTTTCCTCAATCTCTCTCATTTGATTGTTAAAGTCTTTTTAAAGTTCTTCTATAAATTCTTTTTGGGCAAGTGACCATTATCAGCAAAGTTTCCCTCAATCTTCCCTTGCTCAGATGCCCAACTCCCCACACTGTCCAAGAGGTGAAAATTTCTGTGGCTGGGGCCAAAGTTACCTCCCAACCCAGCTAGCCCCAGGGCTTAAGGCTTGCAGTTTCAGCAGAACTAACCTGGAGGTATTTATTCTTCACAGGGACCAAACCTCAGTCCTGGGATTTTTCTTCCGATTGTCTCAGGAAGACCACTGTTATAACCAACTCTTGTTTATTTTTACTGCTCTATATTTGCCCTGAGGTGCTATTTTATATTGTTTGTGGGGGAAATCTGGAGAGCTTGAGATTTTGTGACCTACTCCATCATCTTCCCAGAATCCTCTATTACAAAGAGTTTTCTTAGCAACAACCCTGAGATGTAGGTACATCCAGGGGCACCATCCCCATTTTATTTATGAGGAACTGAAGGTTTAAAGATGTTCAATGAGCTGCCCATTAACATACTGTCAGCAAATGCCAGAGCCAGAGTCTGAAACTGTGTCTCCTGACTTTCTTTCCAGTAGTCTCTCTTTTTTTTTTTTTTAAATTTTCAGGCAATTGGGGTTAAGTGACTTGCCCAGAGTCACACAGCTAGTGTCAAGTGTTTGGTCTGAGGCAGGATTTGAACTCAGGTCCTCTTGACTTCAGGGCCAGTGCTCTATCCACTGTGCCATCTAGTTGCTCCTCCAGTAGTCTTTGTACCACATATATGACACTGCTTCAATTTCATTCATATCAGTTCTATTCCTGTAAACTTGAAGCATTTTATAATAGGCAGAATGTCTATTTCTGGGCAAGAGCAATCTTCTTGTGAATTTCATAGCCCTTCTGTTCTCAAGAAGCAGATATACAATGTGTTGTGTGTACACATCCATCCATCCACCATTTATCCATCCATTCATCCATCTACCCATCCATCTACCCATCTACCCATGTATCAAGCAGATGGCAAGACCTAAGCTGAGGACCTCTGAGCTTGGTGATAAACCTACCTATTTTTGTCTCTTTCCCTGTTTATGTTTCGTAATGTGGATGAAAGATGTAATTCCTTCCTTAGGGTTTGGAGCACCAGATGCCAAATCCTTTAAGAATGGCTATTTCCATGAAATTAACCATTTAGCACAATTCACCCATCTTTCTACGTGCTTGGATTCCAACTTCCTCCTCCACACCACTCCCTTCCCCAAAATAGTTTATCTTCTTTGCTGATAGTGTAACTCTTTTCTCTTTTCCTAACCAATGGGCTTTTGTTTTTAGGTCTTGCTATATGTTCTAGTTACGCCCCTATTACAGGAGATCAAATCAAGAAGCAGCCACTTCTCCATTGTCAAAACGGGAATTTCTGCTGGGCTCCTGATGCGGCCGCTGCAGTGGTGAGCATGAGACCAGCTCAATACTATTAACCCGGAGGCGCATTGATGAGGCGAGAGACAGCAAGAGGGCAGAAGCTCCATTTATTAAGTGCTAGTAGCTTTCTTTTATATCCCTAGTAACACCTGATCAAAGCATGATCTCCACGTGATAGCCAATCACCAAGTCTGCTGGACACCTGCAGCCCTCGTGTCAGGGGTATGAGTAGGACTTTTCTCCCAATTAGAGGAGAGCCGAGCCAACCGTGGGAGCTGCGTGTCAGCAAAGGAGAGGTCTTGTGAGACTCCCTTGTTTTTGCCACACAACAGGTTGCAACCCTCAGCTTCTGCCAAGAGAAGCTAGAACTCCCATGGGAAAATTCTCCCAACAGGCCCCCATGAGGGAGACTAAAAACAGTGGATGGAACATGGCAGATTTGGAGACAGAGAATCTGAATTCTGAATCTAGCACCTGCTACATATTATAAGGGTATGACCTCAAGCAAGTCACTTAACCTTGCTTTCCTCAACTGTTGAATTAGATAACCTCTTAGATCCCATCCAACTTCAAATCTCTAAAGAATATGAAGTTCCAGGGAGATATATCTTGACACAATATGAAGAGGCCTAATTGGAAAGAACAAAAACAAAAACAAAAACATTGGATTAAGAGGTGGCTGGATTAGATGATCTCTAAAGTCCTTTCTACCTCTATGTAATCTAGACAGGAGCAGCTAAGTGGCACAGTGGGCCTGGAGTCAGGAAGACCTAAGTCAAATCTAGCCTCAGACACTTACCAGCTGTGTGACCTTGAGCAAATCATTTAAACCTGTTGGCCTCAATTTCCTCATCTGTAAAATGAGCTGGAAAAGAAAATGGGAAACCACTCCAGTATCTTTGCCAAGAAAACCACATGGGGTCATGAAGAGTCAGATATGACTGGAAAACGATTGAACAACAGCAAAATCTAGGTTTGACCTCTTGTTCTGCCTTTCTCTTTGTATTGCTCTTGGACAAATCATTTTAGTGCTCTTATTTTAGCTCCCAATTTCCTTACCTATCAATGAGGGGTATTAGCAGTGGCCCCCTCCCAAGGCCCTGCCAGAAGTCAAGTCACAAAAGAAGTGAATTCAGCTGTAGGCTGGATAATGGGAGAGGTAGCTCTAGGATAATTTAGGTGTCAGCTGCCTGCATCTACTCCAGGCTCAGGGTTGAGTGGCAAGTCAGGCATTCCCCTACTACCTGGACCTGGGAACACTGCCAAATGGACCTCATCCCACCCTGGTGTGTTATCTGTTCGGGAAATGTCGTATTGGTTTGTAAAACAGATCTCTGCCTGGGCAGGAGGACTCAGCAACACAGACTCACCAGATGTCAGAGCAGTCAAAAACCTAAGAGGTCCAAGAGCCCAACACCTTTGTTTTATAAAGAAAGAAATTGGGACCCAGCATCACTCAACTAGTGCGCTTCAGAGCTGAGACTATTACCGAGGTCTGATCCCCAGTCCAGGGCTGTTGTGGGGAGACAAGCCAAAAGGATGTCAGGTGCAATCGATTCTTATCTTCTCATTTTGCAGGTGAGAAAACAGAGGACCAGAGCAGGTAAATGGTAACAGAGGTAGCAGTGGTAGAGCTGATACTCAAGCCTAAATCACAGAATTAGTTTTAGAGCTGGAGGGGACCTTAGAAACCTCCATGTCTGATCTCATTTTATAGATGAGGAAACTGATTTGACCGGGATCACATAGCTAGGAGGCATCATGGAGCATAGAGTGCTGGGCCTGGAGTCAGAAAGACTCATCTTCAAATATGGCTTCAGATACTTACTAGCTGTGCGACCCTGGGCAAGTCACTTAATCCTGTTTGCCTCAGTTTCCTCATCTGTAAAATGAGCTGTAGAAGGAAATGGCAAATCACTTCAGTATTTCTGCCCAGAAAACCCCAAATGTGGGCATGAAGATGATGACAACAACATCATAGCTAATAAAGTCCTGAGGCTGGATATGAACCCAGGCATTCCTGACTCCAGATCCAGTGCCCTCTCTATGCTACAGCTCATCTCCAAATCCAACGTTTTTTCCACTGTCCCATACTGCCTCAAAGCTTTTTAAAAAAATGTCCACCAAACTTCATTAACTCGAATTGGTTTGCATGTCATGGGAACTCATGGAGTCAGAAGACCTGAGTTTGAGTCCTGGAAGTTCACTAACTGGGTGACTTAGGACAAGTCATTTCATGCCTTGGTTTCCTCATCTGTAAAACAGGAATGCTAATATGAGCTGTTTACCTCACAGATGAACATTTTAGGTTTTCTTGGCAAAGATACTGGAGTGGTTTTCCATTTCTTTCTCACAGAATTGTTGTGAAGAAAGTACATTGTAAACTTTAACGTATTGTAGAAATAGAAGCTATTGCTGTAATTAATTTATGCTCTGAAAATTCACTTTCCAAATGGTCAAATGTAAGGTGCAATTTATTACATACAGTAGGGAGGATTGGGTCACTTCCGATGGAGCTGGGAATGTCCTCAGGCCCCTTTCTATGGGGAAACAGGTTCTGGCTCCTGGCTAAAGCATATTCATGAGCTGGCAGCTTCTGATGGGACGTCCTGATTGGGTTTCTTAGAAGCTGGTTGGTCATAGAGTCAGGGGGAAACTCCTCAGCAGGCTATAAGAATTGTAGACTTTTTAATTTTCTTTTTTTCACATTGATCTGGGTCTCAGTCTAGGACTGAAGCCCCTGTGGAAAAGGGGAAATTTTAGATCACAGGTGACACTATTAAGGACCTCAGAGAAAAAAATAAGTCAAAGGTCACACCCAAGTAGAAATCAATTGACAACTAAATTTATGAACTGGGTAGATACACTAACCTGGTATGCAATGCACTCAAAGCTTATCATATATACATTCCTCCACTGCTGTTGTGCCTGAAATATTCAAATATTCCATTTGGCCACTGGGGAAATTTCATTCTGCAATCCTCCGCTCTAATCCTATTTGGGCTCACATGGTAATTCAGCTATAGAACTAAGTTGAGAACCTAGAACTCATAGTCTTTCTATCCAGGAGTCTCAATAGATCTATTCCCTGGTCTCTGCTTCCCCCCAAGTAGCCATGATACCCCACTCCCCAGCCTCCCAGTGCCAGCTCTTTCTTGGCAGGCCTAACTCCCAGTGACAGCCTGGCACCTAAAGGAACCTCTTAGAACCTGGAGTCAGCATTCAGTACTCTCCTCCACTCCACCTTCTTCTCCTTATCCAGGGGTGCCCTGCACCCTATCCCTGGTGCTACTGCTGCCAGCTCTCTTTCCCTTCACGGCATAGACCAAGACTGCTCCTCCCTCTCTCGAAATTTCACTTCTGACTGCTGGTCTAAGGACAGACACCCCTAAGACGAGGACAAACAAACACCCCTGTGCGATGACTAACATTGATAGACGTAGCCCTTCTCAGCAATGCAAGGATCTAAGACATCTCCAAAGGTCTCATGATGGAAAATGCTATCTATATCCAAAGAAAGAGCTATGGAGTTTGAATGCAGATTGAAGCATAGTATTTGCTATTTTTTTCTTCTATTTTGTTTTGCTTTCTCTTTCTTGGGGTTCCTTCTATTGGTTCTAATTCTTCCTTACAACATGACTAATGTGAAAATATGTTTCATAGAAATGTATATGTATAACCTATATCAGATTGCGCACCATCTTGGGGAGGGAGGAAGGGAGGCTGGGGGAGAAAAATTTAAAACTCAAAAGTTTATGGAAATGATTGTTGATAAATTAAAATAAATTAATAAAAAATAGTGCAAATCAGTCAATTTTTAAAGAAATTAATTCAGGCTGTTCACTGGAAAGTCAAATGCTGTAGCTTAAATAATGGCCACATAATGAGAAGATGGTACTCATTGGAAAAATCCTGATGTTGGGAAAGACCGAAGGCAAAAGGAAAAGGGGACAGCAGAGGATGAGATGGATAGATAGTATCACGGAAACAATGACTGTGAACTTAGACAGACTTTGAGAGATGGTGAAGGATAGAAGGGTCTGGCAGGCTATGGTCCATGGGGTCACAAAGAGTCAGATATGACTGAATGACTCAGAGACAACAACCACCAAGAAGAAGACTTCAATGGATTTGTCAGATAGGTAGGAGGGGAATTAGGAGAGAGCACTGTTATGGAAACCAAAGGAAGAAAGGTCAAGAAAAGGCTGTTAGAATTAACTGGTAAAAGCTTGTTGGTAACCTTGAAGACAGCTGCTTTAATCCAAACCGATCCTACTCCAGTGCACAGAATTAGTGATGCTTTGGGAGGACAGATAACTTGTCTAAGGTCACACAGGTCAAAATAACAGTTAAGAAATGATTCCAAATCTCATGATCTGTCTACAACACTTTCCTAACACACTCCAGGAGTTAGGCTGCAATCTCTCTCTCCACAATGTTTAGCTCCCCCATCCCTCAATCTTAGACTCAGAATGCTAGAGCTTGGGAGGAACCTTAACGATGAGTGAAGAGCACTGGGGGTTGCAGAGGCATTGCTAGGAATGTTTCCTCCCTACAGCAGTTCGGAGACTGCAGAGATCACTTAACCCCCTGATGATCCATTAGCCTTTCCCCCCATGACCATGGAAGGGAAGGTGGGCCATAGGAAAGGATAATGGAATGAGTCATGGGCTATGAGAGGACAGGAGTTGGGGGAGATGAGAGATGGACTACTGCCCTTCCCTCTCCCATTGCACTTATACTGGGACTGTTCTCTGAGTTTGTCAGCAATCCCCAAGCCCCAATCTCTTTTCTCTGTGGCCACCAGCAACACCCTGAACAAGTTTTGACCTAAGTGAAAAAACCTCCTAGTCACATTTCTGATGGGCAGTCCATGCCCCAAAGGCCAGGCTACTTTTAGTGACCAGCCCCTCCCAAGGTCCTCCTGGCCCCTGCCTCTTAGCCACTTTGCCACTTATAGCTCTTTCCCACAAAGAAGGATCAAAAGATGGGAGAAATTTCTTTCAGTAGCTCCAGTAACAGTTTAGATCAGTGACCAGCCTTGGCAGTGTGACCCTGGCTAAGTCTCTTCCCCTCTCCCTAATTCAGTTCCGTCACCCATAAAATGAGGGAGTTGGATCAGTGCTCTGTCTAAGACCCTTTTGTGCTAAGAGTCTAAATTTGAAACATAAGGTGGAAATGAGGATTTGGTCTTGTGGATCTCTACCCTCCCTCCCTTGTCCGTAACTGCAGGCTATCTTACCTCCTATAGTTTGTTCTTATACATAAACTGGACTGCCAGAGGTGAGTAAGCAGCTGGTCTGCCAAGCAGCCCCTCCCTCTCCTCACACCCTAGGCTATTGCCCAGCTTTGTTATCAGGGCTGGCTCTAGGTCACCCTAGGAATTTCAGAAGAAAGAGAAAAGGGCAATTGTGTACAACTGAGTAAACAGCGTGTAAATGAGGGAGATGGAGAAAATGGGGGTGGTGGTGGATGGTGGTTTTCACTGGCTGCCAAATACTGACCTTGAGGGAGAGCAGGCTTATAAGGGAGTTGGATGGTCAGGTTTCAGGACAAGAGTGTGCTTAAGCTTGACCTCTTTCCTTCAGTGAGAATGTCAGTGTTTATTCATAATCGACAGTTGGGGGTGGAGTGGAACATCAGTGTTTGGACAGAGGGAAAAACTGGAAACTCATTTAGGATGGAAGAGAAGGAGGAGCTGATAGCATTTCCTCCTCCATCCTCCAATTTCAAGTTCTATGGTTAGAACAGAAAACAAATTCAATTTAGCAGCAGTCCAGATTAAGCTCCTATTGTGTGCCAAACCCTGGGTTAGGCTCTGAAGGATATATATACATACACATGTATATATATATATATATATGTATGTATATGTATATGTATATGTATATATGTATATATATGTAGATATAGATATAGATATAGATATGTATGTATATGTATATGTGTGTATGTATATGCACATATACACATATATGGAGTTGTTTTTTAATTATTATTATTATATATGTATATGTGTGTATATATACATATATATGTTTACATATATAAATAATAACTCCTAAAGCAGGTGCTAGGAATAAAAGCAGAATAGCAACTTATCCTTGAACCATTTCTATTTGACCTCTATCAAAAAAAAAATGAGAATGACATTGATGAGGTAGAAAAGAGTGCTTGACAATAACAGCCACGTTGTGCTATGACTAATAGTGATAAACTTAACTCTTCCCAGCAATGCAAGGATCTAGGACATCTCTAGAGGAGTCGTGATGGAAAATGCTATCCACATCCAAAGAAAGAACTATGGAAGTTGAATTGTTATTTTTTTTCTCTTCTGTTGAGTTTGTCTCCTCTTTCTGATGGCTCATCCTATTGGTTTTAATTTTTACTTACAACACCACTAATGTGAAAATATGTTTAATAGGAATGTAAATGTATAGCCTGTATCAGATTGTGTGCTATCTTGGGGAGAGTGGTGGGAAGGAAGGGGGAGAAAAATTTTAAATTCAAAAGCATATGGAAGTAATTATTGATAAATCAAAATAAATTAATAAAAAAAATTTTTTAAAAAAAAGAGCGCTTGAGGCAGATGGAGAAAACAGGACATGAAATAGGAGATAAGATGCCAAGATGTGATCAACCAGTAATCAAAGAAGACTGTGCATTGAAGCCCCCCACTGTGGACTTATCTGTGTGCTTTCACAGAACACCCTCAATTCCAGAACAATTCTCCCCTCCCCTTTCCTGTTCTCTTTGCTTATTACCTCTGGACTATCAAATATCCCAGGCATTTTACCGCCATGCTTACTCCTCCCATTCTCTTGTCCCCTTCCGCCTATTCAATAGAATTGTGTTTAAACCATACCTTTGATCTGGCTATCCACCTTTGCCTCCTACAGGAAGCAGGGGCTGCTCTACTCCCTTAGGGGAGCAGGGCCTGTAGACTATACTTTGCCTCCCACATGGAGTAGAGCCCACTGGGGCTGTTCCTCATGAGGAGTATGCCTGCTTGGGTGCATCACCCTAATAAATGCCTTTAACTTGTAGACTATCTGAGTAAATTCTTTCAGGACACTAGGACCCACACATCTATTCCTCATCATTTCAGGTAGCACCCCAACATTCTTGGGGTCCACCCTGAACTCATCACCAATGGTTACAGAGAAGGTCTAAGTGAATTCTTTCACAGCTGAACCTCTCTCCCAACTCTGACCTCAAGAAGATGATGACAGTGATGATAATAATGAAGATAAGTCTTCATTATCTCACTTTATCCTCAGAACAAACCTGTAAGATAGGTGATATTATCATTTTTCCTTTTATGATGAGGAAACTAAGGTTCTGAGAGGTTAAGACTTGGCCAGGATCATATGACTAGTAATAATGATAATAGCTAACAGTACTATATGCCAGGTACTGTGCTAAGCACTTCATAATTATTATCTCATTTGATCTTTACAACAACCCTGGGAGGTAGGTGCCATTATTCCCATTTTTACAGGTGAAGAAACTGAGGCAAACCAAGGTTAAGTGACTTGGTCAGGGTCATATGCCTAGTAAATGTCTAAGGCTGGTTTGGAATCCAAGTTTACCTGACACCAAGTCCAAATTTATATTAGTGTAAGATGTGTATGGGTCTTGCCCACACAGTTTATGGGTGTCCACTGAGTCTGTTTAGATATGGCTCAATGGGAGATATGAATAGATATCTCTAGAGTCTCCTCTGTCTACTCTTCTGAAAGGAGAATTTAATTTCTGCCAGGAGAGGAGCAGGAGATTAGGTCCACAAGGCTAGCCACCTTGCTCTCTTCAGAGAGTTGAGGTTCAGGGGTGCTGGGACCCCAAAATAGCCACATGTCGGTCCTACCCAAATGAATTCAACCTAAGCCTTTTTATAGCCAAAGACAAGGTTTAAAGAACACTGATAGAGGGTGAGCATTGTTAGAAAAATCTGAAACAAAAATCTACTACAGTGAGTGAGTGAAGGAAAAGCCTTTATTACACTTCTCATGAGAGAAGCGGGCACAATGTACTTTAGTAGCATGTGGGCATTGGTTCAGTGGTAGAATCAACTTTTAAACCATTAGTAAGATCCATACTCCACCCATGAGGGCTACTATTGGTCTGGTTCATCTGAGTTCATCAGCCCATCGCATGTTCGTCCATGTTCTTCCTTGTCATACATCCCATGTTCAAAAATGGCGGCTATCTCTGCCCTTGTGGTATGTCAGTTAATATTCAATAAGCTTATTAGGCAAGCCCAGTGAGAAAAGCCTTTGCCCTGTCAAGGTCCCCACCCCCCCTTGAACCTGACTAGTTGCAACCAGTTTAGCCTCCAGGGCTCTTTCTTAAGGAATTAGTTGTGTGCTATATTTTCTATATTGATTGAGGGACTATCCACAAGATCTTGGAATTTCTTTTTTTTTTTTTTTTGGCTAGGCAATGGGGTTAAGTGACTTGCCCAGGGTCACACAGCTAGTGCCAGATTTGAACTCAGGTCCTCCTGAATCCAGGGCCAGTGCTCTATCCACCGCACCACCTAGCTGCCCCCAATCTTGGAATTTCTTAGCCTGCTGTGGAAGCCTAACCCCCTAAAATCTTTCTTACAAGCATGATTCTAAAAATCTGCCATATTGGCCAGACTCTTAAGGAATCTGAGCATCTATGAGCTAGTGGCCAGATTGTAAAAATCTCAGTAATGGCTAGATTATAAGAATCAAAAGCATCTTAATGGAGACAAGAAAGACCTTATATGCAGAAAGACTATGGGAGGGATCTAGGAGTGGTCAAGTAGTCTATGAGGTAATAGAACTCCAGGGGTGGCCAAGGGAGAATGGAGCCTAGGGAGGTCTAGCTAGGTTAAGGGTAACAGATTGGGCATAGCCACAATGAAAGGCCAGTTGATGGGATTATAGCCTCAGGGGAATGCCAGAGATTTGGCCTTGTGGGAAGGTCCAGGGTTTTTTCTTTTTGGTTTCTAGATCCCATCCTCATCATTCTCCCCTCAAACAAATGCGACCCAAATTCTTTTGGGGTAAGGCGTGAAGGTCTCAGCTTCTGAAACTGCTTCCTGCTGGCAGGGAGCGTAGAGCTGTCCCTGCCCCGAGGGGGTCCCAAAGAGGAGGTTGACTAGAACCGAGCACAGGCTGCATCTAGGGAACGATGCGGGGACATTGGCTGGTACCCACTGTTTGCTACCAACTGTAGGTGAATGGCTTGTAATCTGGAAGACACAAATCTGACAGAAAAGACTGCAGGGCCCAGATATAAAACAGGGACTAGATTTAGGACCCAAATGACAGGATAAAACATCTTTAGCTCTATTTGGATTCAGATAATTCATTTTTCCAACCAAGCAGTATCAAATCCACCTCATAGCCAGACTCAGAAATAGCCAGGTGGGTAACATTCCCTTTCAAAGGAACATAATGAGGAAACTGAGCCAGGAGGCTCCCATTCTTAGACTGAGGCTAAAATTGTCCTCTCAGCTTTTCCCAATGCTGACTTCCCACCAGTATCACATTCTCTCTGAGTAGCTTGTGGCATTTCTCTCACATAGTGGATTATTGATTGTCAATGGATTATTATGATCCATCAGACAGCTCAAAATAAATCCCACCAGTTTTTATCTCAAACAACAAGTTTCATTAAGCATAGAATAGGAAAAACTTTTCCAGGATTTACATCTCAAACTTAAATTTGTCCTGGTGTAAAAAGCCAATCATTAGAGATTTCTATACACTTGCAAATTCTCAGCAAGTCACACATAACCCAAACAAGCTTTTTGACTAGTTTATACATTAAAACAATAACCAACAATAGCCAAATTATTTTAGCAGTAACCAAATTATGAAAAGATGCTTGACATAATTCCCTGATGCCAAACAATTAACTCCATTTTCTCCCACATTTCTGGGGGAACATGGGGAGGTCTGGTACACAGAGGGAAAAGGGAGATAGGAGGCTTAACTAGAGAAGATTGGCTCCCCAAATTCACTATCAGGTTCTTTCCCAACAAAGGGGCAGGGCAAAAGGAGAGCATAAAGAGGCAGTGTTCAAACAACAGATCCTCAAGTAGGCAAGGGAGAGGGTATGTCTCTTGACATCCCTTATTTTTTCCTTCAATGCCCATGACCTGACAGGTCAAAGGGCAAGTAGGGCCAGAGTAATTAGCTGAAATAGAGAACAGAGAACATAGCCTTGATAAAGTGGGTAACCAGCCTTAATTTTTGCCCAGGGCTCAGAGAGAGAGATGGAGAAAGCAGAGTGCTACCAAGCCCCAGGCTCTCTTGTCATTCTGTCTTGAGAAGACTGGAGGATGGGGTACTGGGGGGCGACTCCACCACTTTTCCAACCTCGAAGATAATCCTTCCTCCAATGTCCCTCCTGGGCACATCTTGGGCACAGTCCCAGAGGCATTGGTCACGGGGGCTCCCTCTTGGGGGATGCCCTGTAGGGGCATTGTTTGGACCAGCGGGCCTCCTTGTGGCCCTCACTGCCCAAGTTGATGGGCTTCCTTTGAGGAGACGCCTTGGAGGGTCACTTCTTGGACCAATGACCCTCCTGGTGGCATTGAAAGCAGGTTTTCCCACTGCCAGAGTTGCCAGGAGCATCGTTGGGTCTTTTCCTGGCTATGGCAGCAGCCAAGGATTGAGCATGTTCTCTGTCTCTAGCCCTTTCCCTTCTTTTTCTTTCCTCTGCTGCTGCTGCTAAGTCTGTTGTTAAAAGCTCCAAAGGCTGTCTCTAGTAATTGGGCCTGAGATGTTTGGGGTCCCATTGCCAATTTCTGCAATTTCTTCCTAATATGTGGGGTAGACTGATTAATGAAATACATGTTAAGGATTGTTGCCCCTTCTATAGAGTTGGGATCTAAATTTAGTATACTTTTTAATAGCTTCTACTAGCCTGTCTTGGAAAAGGGCAGGGTTTTCCTTTTCTCCCTGAGTAATTTGCTTAATTTTTTGAAAATTTACTTGCTTTTGAAATGCAGTTCTTAGTCCTTCTAACAGGCAAATTACCATGTGGTCTCTCTTTGTCCTATCCTCACTCTTCTAATAATCCCATCCTGGGTCAGTAGTGGGAACAGCAGCTGGTCCTGGGGGGTATTTTGTGGGGTCATTGGTAGCAAAACGGTCCCCAAATTTTTGGGCCTATTCCCAGATTCTCCTCTTCTCTTTAGTGGTACAACAGGTGGAGAAGAGGATATGCAAATCACCCCAAGAAAGCTCAAATTGCAGGGACACATCCCTCAAGCCCTCAGTAAACTTAACGGGATCTTCTGAGTATCGCCCCAGTTTCTCTTTGACCTGAATGAGGTCTGAAATGGAGAATGGAACATGTACCCTAATTGTCCCATAAGGCAAGGCAGGAACTTCCCTTAGGGAAAAAAGCCCTGAAGGCACTGTAGGAACTGGGGCTAGGGAGGAAGGGAGATAGGAAGTCCCACTTCTTGTGAGTGAAGGACTGGGGAATGCTGGATAAACTGAACTGGACTGCAAAGCCAGGGGATCCGGCTGGCAAGGGGAAAAATCAGCTGGCACTGGAGGAGGGGGAGGGGTCAGGGGAGGAGATACCACTGAGACTGGGGCCTGGGTAGGCCTTGCCTCAGGGTAAAGGGCCTGAGGAGGAGGAGTTGCCCAGGAAAGGCCCTTGTCCAAAACCTGAGTAGGGGTCACCTCTGGAGCAGGAGCCTGGGGAGGAAATGCAGGGTAGGATACATGGAGGTGGGCTAGAGGAAAAGGCAAGATAAACCAAGGCAAGGAGTGGGGGGCATGGGAAACAGGGGCTGCCAGGGGAGAATAGGGTGGAGATAGGAGTTGGGGAGGTGGTATTAATGGAGGATGGAAAGACGGGGGTGCTCTAGCACTGGCGGCCATAAGAGAGTCATCCAAATTGATCCCCATTCCCCATTTGTGGGGCAGCTCTAGCTATGAGCATCCTACAATCTTTTCTGAGAATGGGGTCATGAGAAAGTTCTACAAAAATCATTATGTAGGGAATTTCCACCCATTTTCCTTCTCTGCTACAATATTTTTCTAATTCTGAGAGCGTATTTTGCTGTAATGTCCCCAAAATGGGCCATGCCTCATAATTTTCCAGGTGATACTGAGGCCAAATGGTGTTGCAAAAGAACACCAGTTTTGTCTTTTTTAGTTCTTTAGAGAAACTAAATTTTTCCCAATTTCATAAAAGACAGCCCAAAGGCGAATCTTCTGGAAATCCCTCCCTCCTTAAAGGAGGATTTGGGAATAAGCCTGGAGAAACAAATAAAAAAAAAACAAAAGCCTAAAGAAATACCTTAGGTTTTCCCAAGTGCCTAGCACTGATAGAACTGAGAGGATTGGGCCCATGTTTCCAGATAGAGAGTCCAAAAGTATGTCCAGGTCCATGATCAAACGGAATCACTGGACCGAGAGCCTGAGAGTGTCAAGCTGAGTTCCAGACAGCCTTGTAGCTGTCTGACCTAATGGGACCTGAGAGGTCAGGCCCGAAAAGCACCTCCAAGCCAAGCCTCCCCCCTTCCCCTAATCTATGTACCTTCCAGTCCCAGCTGGTGAAGAGCTTGGTACTAGACAGTTTTTCCCAGTACAGGGAACCATATGATGAGGTCTAGAGGTTAGGGGTGCTGGAGCCCCAAGATCACGACACACGGGTCCTGCCTAAAAGAATTTGACCCAAGCCTTCTTTCAGTCAAAGACAAGGTTTATTAAAGATCTGCCATATTGGCCAGACTCTTAAGGAATCTGAGCACCTGTGAGCTAGTGGCCAGATTGTAAAAATCTCAGTAATGGCTAGATTATAAGAATCAAAAGCATCTTAATGGAGACAAGAAAGACCTTATATACAGAAAGACTATGGGAGGGATCTAGGAGTGGTCAAGTAGTCTATGAGGTAATAGAACTCCAGGGGTGGCCAAGAGAGAATGGAGCCTAGATAGGATTAAGGGTGGGAAGTGGCCTGGGGACATAGGGAGGTCTAGCTAGGTTAAGGGTAACAGATTGGGCATAGCCACAATGAAAAGCCAGTTGATGGGATTATAGCCTCAGGGGAATGCCAGAGATTTGGCCTTGTGGGAAGGTCCAGGGTTTTTCCTTTTTGGTTTCTAGATCCCATCCTCATCATAGGGCCCTAGAAAACCCTTGCTTGGATTGTCCTTGAATTTTCTTACTTGATCAAGGAAGTCTCTGGTGGTTGCCTGAAGCTATAGGCCTATCAACTGGCCTTTCCTTATCACCTATGCCCAATCTCCCAATTCTTTGTTACCCTAATTGAGCCTAGCCCTCCATTGCCTATTACAGCCTGATGCACCACCACCCCACTTCCCATCCTTGATCCTATCTAGATCCCATTCAACCTCCCAGTCACTCCCATCAAGATACCCCTTCTCCCAGACTCCTCCTCTAGTCACCCCAAACTATTTGGCCACATGGTCCAGGTCCCTGCTGTTCTGTTCATCCCAGACTACTGGCCACTCCTAGATCTTCCCACAGTCTTTCTGTATATAAGGTCTATCTTGCCCTCCATTAATCGCTTAGATTCCTTAAGAGTCTGGCCAATATGGTGGCAGGCAGCAGCAGGAGCTGCAACATGTGCTGGATTTGAATTATGGAAGAAGTTGGTTTGAGAGACACCTATGATACTGGGTAACCTGGGGCAAGTCATTTAACTTCTCAGGATTCCAGTCAATTCTATAGAACTTAGAAAGGCCATGCTGCAGGAAATTCCCATGCTGGCAAGATCACTGATCCCTAACCTATTCTGGCATTCTCTGTAAGGAAGGTAGGAAGGGGATCCGGTGACTGATTCCTGTTTATAGTCGTAGTGTTATTTATATCACATATTCCATGAAGCCATCGTTGAATAAGGAAGAAGTTTTATTAGCGACCCGGGAAGGCCGGGCATCCCTTACGTGTGAGAGCCATATGTGAGAGCACATGAGTTGACAGATGCACACCTTTTTATTCCCTATTCCTCATTCTAATTTCCTTCCCCTTTTCCCCCATTGGCTGGGTACTATAGAGGTTGCAGCCTATCTGAAGTGCCTAATTTCCCCACATGAGTCTCTGCCCCTAATGACGTCTCCCACTACCCACAACGTGACTGGCTCTTATTTGGGAACACTTTTTTTGATGTTAATCTACATCTAACCTCAGAGCTGGTTTTCTGCCCTTTAGTCTATTTACCACCTACTCCACTTTAATCTTCCTTTGTTCAACCTCCACCCAATCCCCAGACTGTACTTTTCCATTCCCTCCAGTTTAAACTGACTCCAATGCTGTCACATTGGCACCTAAACCCTGATTGAATGATATGCAGAAGCAACATCCCCAACCACATTTCCCACACTAGAACCTGCCTGGTTAAATTAGGAGAATTCCTCGCTAGGAAGACAAATTTTTCATCCTCAGCAACTCTGGAAGAACTACCAAATTGAATTCTACACTGTAAAAAATGTGGGTCCTTTAAGTTTTGAAGTATAAGGAGAAAACCCAGTGCCAAATGAGGAAGAGACCATTTACAGCTGTGTGGTGAGGGGAGCTGGGAAAGGGTCTCAAGGAAGGATCATTTAATAGTAGGATTCAGACAGTGGAGATCATCTAGTCAACCTCTTCATTTTATAACTGGGGAAATCAAGGTCCCCCCAAAAGTTAGTTGGTACCATGTCTTGTAGCTGGCACTTTGAATCAACCATATCTTTATGGAGACACAAAGACACAGACAGTAAGTGGCTAAGTTGGGATATGACCCAAATGCAGGGCTTTGGAAAGCTTCTTGAAGGAGGTAGTATTTGATCTAGACTTTGGAGGATGGGTTAGGATGTCAACAGACCTTAGTTAGAACATAACAATGTTTCTTTGATGGATAAAGAACTTTAAGAGCCAATATCTAACTGATAAATGGTCAAAGGGTATAAATTGGCAGTTTTCAGAGGAAAAAATGCAAGCCATATGAAAAATCCTTTTAAATCACCAATAATTAGAAAAATGAAAATTTTTTTGTAGGATTATTCTTTTTATTAATGTATTCTGAATTATCAACAATCACTTCCATAAGCTTTTGAGTTTAAAATTTTTCTCCCCCTCCTTCCCCACTTCTCTCCCTAAGACAGCATGCAATCTGATATTGGTTATACATATACATTCCTATTAAACATATTTTCACATTAGTCATGTTGTAAGGAAGAATTAGAACCAATAGGTGGAACCACCAGAAAGAGGAAATAAAACACAACAGAAGGAAAAAAAATAGCAAATAGTATGCTTCAATCTGCATTCAAACTCCATAGTTCTTTCTTTGGATGTGGATAGGATTTTCCATCATGAGACCTTTGGAGATGTCTTAGATCTTTGTATTGATGAGAAGGGTTAAGTCTATCAATATCAGTCATTGCACAACGTGGCTGTTACTGTGTACAACGTCCTCCTGGTTCTCCTCATTTCACTCAGCATCAGAGAATACAAGTCTTTCCAGGTTAGAAAAATGAAAATTAAAAGTACTTTGAGGTTATACTTCACACCAATCAAATGTGCAAAGTTTTCAAAAAAGAAAAATGACAAATGCTGGACAGCCTGTGGGAAAATAGGTACATTAATGCACTGTTGGTAGCTGTGTCAATGAACTTACAAGCCACCTGATCATCATTCTGACCATCAGTTCCCATTGTAAGCTCAATGAGCTTAGACCATAGCTTAGAATCCTGCACATAGTAGGTGCTGAATAAATATGCTTGGATTGACTTACTTTGTACTCTTAGATTAGATTCAGAATCAATCAACATGTAATCATTCATCACCTACTACATACCAGGAATTGAGCTAGTCCCCTGTGGAGACAAACACAAAGACAGAAATTCCTTTCTTCAGGAAACTTACATCCTATTTGGGAGATACAGCACATTTTTTTTTTTGGTGAGGCAATTGGGGTTAAGTGACTTACCCAGAGTCACACAGCTACTGAGTGTTATATGTCTGAAGCCAGATAAGAAATACAAACTTCACAGTATTTTCCCTTGATGTAGATCCTTCCCATAATGTAGATCACACACCATTTTCTCCCTGCCCATCTTGTGGAATTGTCCATGTTCTCCCTCAATTTTGTCACAGAGGGTCCACCCAATATTCAGGAAGGCCTTCCTCACTTTCTCCTTGGAGTGGAGCGGAATATGGATTCACTTGTCATCCTAGGTCCTTGACACACGACTAGCCCATCTTTCCTCCCTATCATACAATTTCCTTTATTCCTCTTCTTCTCTGAAGTACAAACTCATGGGGTGTCCCAAATGTCTTAAGGTAGTTCTAAGCTTAAGTAGTATGACATTTAAAAAGTTTGAGAGACATCATTTCTGGGTAATTAATCATTTTATTAATAATGCTAGCACATTACCAATAAAATGGGTCAGTGACACTCTTGAATGCCAAAGGTGAATCATGGTAGTGGGCTTACAGTTTATATGCCCTTGGAAGAGTGGGAATTCTTGAGGGTGGTAACTCAGATTGGTTAACAATGAATGAGAAGAGTGAATATTACAATAGGGGGACCTATTCTAATGAGGGGCTGGGGAAATGTGACTTCGATTATGTCATTTACTTCTAAATTGCCCAATCTAATCAAAGAATTTATCCCCACCCAAACTTGTGTAGTGCACAGGCTTCTCCACCTGGGTGGGGTCTGAACAAGATGGAGGAGAAAGTTAATTCAATCTCATTAACAGCAATGTCCTTCAGAGACTGAACAACCTACAGACTTCTGAAAAAAAATCCTGCTCCTAATTCAAATAATTGATTATTAATATGAGAGAGATAATTATTTCTCTCACTAGCTCTAAGACTTTTAGAACATGAGGTTTATTGCAATCTGTTCACGTTGTAAACTGTCTGTGTGACAATCATTTTTAATTCTTCAAAGATTGTTGGGTTCCATGTTTCACTGCCATGTAACAGTGGAATGTTGACATTTCAAAGACAGGTCTTTTATGGAAAACTTGAGATCCTTCAAAGAGTTTTGCAGTTTCCAGAAGGCAATCTGACTTGCTCACCTCTAGTTTAATTCTGTTCCCAATTCATTGTCTATGTACTGTCTTTGCCTTGACACACACACTTTTTGCTGGTCTACGTCAATGTATGTTTTTAACTTAGGCAACTGACATTTTTCTTCCTCTTTCTCAGTTGTTACTATGTAGATGGTTAGATTTGACTGATTCCAGATCTTCTCGGGAGGTCCTGCAATGTCCTAGAACTCAATTAAATCAGAACGATGTCATCCACAAATAGAAGCACCTGGAGGACCTCACTATCTACAGGAAATTCCTCCTCAACATGGACTCTGCTTTGGATCTCCTCCATTCTAATGGCTTCTCCTATTTGTTCTCTTTCATGGTATTTCTACTTCCTACGTGAGCACCTCAGGGACTGTGATATTAAGTCCAAGTGTGGTGATGCTTCCATTATCCTTGATGGAGACCTATGTCCATTTTTCTTCTGTACGTAGCCCTTTTCCTGTTTTCATCCTTGAATGCCCTTGGAATGGCTTTGCTTAATTGGATATCTTGCCAAGGTTTCTTTGGACTAGTTTTCCCCTCCCCTGCTTCTCTTTGCTTTATGAAAGGATACTGCTCATAATCATGAAACATTCTTTTTCACGAAATTTCATAATTAGTTTATTTTAATATTTATATTTTATCATAATTTTATTATATTATTTATTATATTCAATGTTTTATTATTGTTAGTTTCATAAATTAGTTTATATCTCACTCACTCACTATCTTTGGCAGTCATTTCTTACAGGAGATATTCAAAACCAACAGTGATTTGGGGAGAGATCACTAAAACTAAGGGAACCAGGAATGTAGATAGTGTAATTGATTATCCTGGGCCCATGAGAAAACTTTGGAAGGTTTGTGTTGATTTTTAAATAAATTCATGACATGAGTTCGATTGATTGTTATTTCCTTCTTTTTCCTCAAAGAGTGATGGGTAAAAAAAAAAATCCTGAGTTAACAGAATATTCCTACTAGTCAAAGTTTTTCTGGCTCCAACTCCACATTTTCCCCATTCAAACACTCTATGTTCCAGCCCAACTGGGCTACAATATCCCATTTCCAGCCTCTGCACTTTTGTACAAGCCATTCTCCACATGTGAACCTACTTCTTTGATCTCTGCCTCTTAGAATCTTTATCTCCCTTCAAAGCTCAGCTCAAGTACTCCTTCCACCGTGAAGCCTTTTTCTGATCCCTTTCCCACCCCAACTGTAAGTGCTCTTTCTTCAAATCACCTTTTATCTATTTATTTGTAGATAAGGGCTGGCACCGCTAAAGGATAAGCTCCCCCAGGGCAGGAGTTGTTTTTTACTTTAGTGTCCCAAGTACCTAGTAGCATGCCTTATACATGTCTGGCACATAATAAACACGTGCAAAATTTATTTAATTTGGTAATACAGAATCAATCAAACACATCTGTATGGGGACACATGAGCACCAAGGAAGTGAGACAATGAAATATTTAAATAGTGGGAAAAGCCTTGGACTGAAAGACAGAATAGTTGGGTTCTAATCCCACTTCTACCACTAAACAACAAATAATCACTGGGCCTCTCTAGGTCTCAGTTTCCATATCTATAAAAATGAAAATGTTGGATTAAATTTTATTTAATTTTAAAACTTATTTAATTTTTTTATTTAATTAATTTATTTTCAGTTTTCAACAATCACTTCTGTAAGCATTTGAGTTTTAAATTTTCTCCCCTTCCCTCTCTGCCTCCCTCCCCAAGATGGTGGGCAATCTGATATAGGCTCTACATATACATTTGGATTAAATTCTTTCTAAATTCCCTTCAGGTTCTAAAACCTGCGATTCTATTGCAGGCACCATTTTATGGCTGGGATTATCTGTGCTTCCAACACCCACTCCCTACTACCTATACTGTATGTTCCTTGAAGGCAGGAAATTGAAGACAATTTCTGTCTTCCCTTCTTCCCTCCTCTTCCTCTGTCCACAGAGGGAATCATATCCTCACCCATGGATGTTATGCCAAAGGGAATATACGTTTTGATGGCTGAAACCTCACAAGATATTTTGGGGTCTACCGGCTAGTTGTTCTTTCCCTCTTCCCTACTTATTTATACTATCATAAAAAAACAACTAGAATAATTTTTGCCCCCTGTAGTTTCCTTTGTGATTTCTTGAAATAGAGCTCAGGAAAACCAGGCTTTGATAAATCCCAATGGGATTCAAATGGAGCTACCTGACTAAGCCTTAAACCCAAATTTCTTTGGCTCTCATTGATTGGCCAACAGTGCCAGCCCAAGCCTCACTAGGTCATTGTTTAGGTTTTGATGGCTCAGGGAGTGTAAATAGCAATTATTTCTATTCTGGCCAGAAATCCTTAGGGTCTTCCTTTCCCAGATGGAATTTTTTTTTTGAGCAGGTAAGAGGTCATGTTTTGCCTCATTTCTTACCTTACCTATTTTTTACTTACATTTCTTACTCATTCACTGAATGAGTGTTGCCTCAGACAAACTGAGACCTGGTAAAGACCTTAGCTTAAAAGGGCCAAGGTCCCCCCACTGGGGGCCACCTCCCATCTTCTTGATCTATATCTTGCCACTGGACCCAGATGGCTCTGCAGGAAAGAGTGAAGCTGGTGACTTTGCAAAGCCCTGCCTCACTTAAATCCAATTCACTTATAAGTTAAGATTACAAGTCAGCTTTCTGATGTCATTGGTCCTCTTTGAAAACAAAAATAAAGAACAAACAACAACAGGGCCTTGAATATAATATTAGGCACTCAATAAATGTTTGTTGACTGAATGAAGGCAGTGTGATCCTGTGGATAGATAGCTGGGCCTGGAGTCAGGAAGAGCTGGATTTCAATCTACTGGAATCACATGTACTGACTGTGTGACCAGGGACAAGTCACTCAGTGTTCCAGGTACTCTCTAAGACTATAAGATGTCAATGGAATAATATTTTGCATCCAATCTCACAGGGTTTTGGTAAAAGTCAACTTTTACAAACTTTAAAGCCTATATAAATATTAAATAATATTATTATCCCCTGAGGGATTTCCTATTTCCCTTGGAAATCATTTTGGGGGAGAGGGTGGGGTATTGTTTATGAAGTAAACTATAAGTCCCGGAGGGCAGACAGTTTTAGGCAAACTACAACTGAAGCACCACATTTGCAGGTCACCCCTCATTGCTGGAGAGAATAATTACTTCATGTTCCATGTCTGTGGGAGGAACAGAGTTGGAAAGGAGAGATCTTCCTGGTCTTCTGGCTTTGAGAGAGGACACTTGCAGTGCCAGCTCTCTTCAGGGATAAGTCTCTGGAGGGAGAGAAAGAATGAAGATGACCTGTAAAAGAGCCAGCACTTCAAACATGTCTCTGGCATCAATTACCACTCTGGAGACTTAAGAGAATTTCCCTTTGGGTTAGATGGAGGGACACTCTCTTATGACTGAGCTGCTGAGTAAGCCTAGATAATGTCCTATCTTCATCTTCTATTACTTCATCAAGTAACAGATTTCTATTGTATATAGTAAACCTTTACTAACTGCCCATTGAATGAAGGCAGAAATGTGACCCAAGATATTGTGGAAGAATTTTCAGCAAAAGGATTGAAACAAAATTAAATTTTCTCATTAACTGATGATTCAGTTTTCTTTCTCTTCAGTTTTTACCCCCAGGAGAATTTATTTCATCTTAGACTGCAAACCCTAGATTATAGGATAATGGATTGAAAATGTGTTGAAAGGAACCTTTTTACAGATCACTTACCAACCCCTCTCATTTTATAGGTGAGAAGACTGATGTCCACAGAAATGATTAAGTGATTTGCCCAAGGTCACATAGTGGAAGAGTTTGGATTCAAATCGACACATCCTGAATTCAAATCCACTTTTCTTTCCTATACACTATTCTACCTTTATAACTATGTTTATTGGTGAATCTCCAAAATCAGTATACTGTAGGTTGAAATGAGAGATGGAAGAAAGTGAGGAGTGAACTGACAGGTTAGACTTTGGTAAATGATTAGAGGCGAATGGTGATGTTGAATATTGGGGTTAGACTCTTGGAGGTTTCAAACCAGGTTTCAAACCAGGGATGGTGATGCCATCAACAGCAACAGTCATCTTGGGAGGAAGAATAGGTTTGGAGGCATAATTGGAAGTTGTGAGGTCAGCTTGAACATGCTTAGTTCAGGTGAAGGAGGGACAGATGGCTCATGTGGAGTTTATGTCCCACAGGCAGTGGAAGATGTGGGCCTGGAGATGGGAGACTGGATAGATAGGGGTGGAGAGAGATTTGGGAGTCAAATGATTGTAGATGAAGCCATAGGATGGATGAATATTCCCAGGGAGAATATAGAGGGATTAGGAAAGAGGTCCAAGGGCAGTTTTGTGGGAAGCCTGTACTTAAGGATATACAGGAGAAATCTGAAGGCTACCAGCCAGAGGGCTCTTCCTTCCCAGAGTGAGGATGGGGTCCCTGGCATCGTAGAATCAATAACCTTTTTTTTTTTTTTTCCATTTCTTAATTCATCCAATTGTACCGAAGCCTAGTTTCATATCCTTTCTCCTTAACAGGTCCATCTTGTGTTTCATAAGACAATTGCAGCTCTGTGGCACTGATCCAGATGGCAGCAGTAGCACGTGTTCTGCCCAGGGTGCTCTCAACGTGCCCTGTCTGAGATCTTCCCAGGAGTCACCCCTTAGGAAAAATCTCCAGGAGAAGGGTTGAAGAGTGGGTGGAGGTAAAAAGTGGGAAGTGTAGTATAGAAGGAAGGGATCTGAACTCACTCCTATAGCCTTAAGTGTTAGGGACCCTGTGGGGCTCTTCGGAGCTCAGGGGCTCGAAGTCAGAAGTCAGAGGCGCAGAGGTTGGGGAGCCAGGTGCCCAGGGAGGCCGCTCCGGGACGCAGTGAGAGCCTCTTTCCAGCAGAGGGACAGGAGGAGCCCTGGGCACCCTCGGGCACACTCTCATATTTCCTGTTGGCAGGGCCCGAGTTCCCAGCCCAGGTAGTGGCTGCAAGGGAGGAAGGGCCTCGCAGCCAAGCCAGCTTTGCGCAGCGCGCAGAGTCCTTACCCTCCGAGGCGCAGGTAGGGTGCCGTGGGCCTATCGGGTCGCGTAACAAACGGAGGAGGGAGTGGGGGAAAAGCAGGGGTGCCCTTCTGCGGCCCTGGCTCGAAGCCGGGGCTGGGAGGAAGGCGCTGCGGGGAGGGCGCGCAGAGCCAGGGGGCCAGAGGCGCGGCCAGGCTCTCCAGACAGGAGCAGGGGCAAGGGCAGGGGCACTGTGCGGCGTGGCACGTCCGGCTCAGGCCCCTCTCCTCCGCGCCCTCGCTGCTGAACTGGCGCGCTGCCAGGCTGGGCGTCCCGGAGCCCGGCGAGGCTTTGGGTTCCCGGGGAGGGTCCCTCCTTGTTGCCCACACTCGGCTTCTTGATGGGGGGTGCGCGGCGCGGGGTGGCTGGGGAGCCGTGGGGCAAGGTGCGGCCCCGAGGCCAGGCAGGGGAGAGCCACACCAGCTGGTTAGGGGCAGGGGGCTTCGGACCGAGCAGCCCCGGGCCGGGTCGGGGGCACTGGACTGAGGCGGGGCGGGGTCCGGGGCTACAGCCGCGGCTGGAGTGATTGCCTCCGGCCAGGGCGGTTCCTCTCTGCTTCCCCCTCCTCCTCCTCCTCCTCCTTTTTCTTCTCCTCCTCCTTCCTCTCCTCCCCTTTCTGGTTTTCCTCCTCCTTCGGCCCGCACTGCCTCCCGCCTTCCTCTGATCAGACGGCATGGCCCAGTCGCTGGAGCCCGGTAAGTGATGGTGGCGGGGGCGGGGAGGCGGTAGAAGGGAGGAAGGAGCGGGATGCGGGGTGGGAGAAAGGAAGGGGGTGCCGACCTTGAGGCGGGGCAGTCCTGCCCGATAGAGAGAAGGCTGAAGGACCCTCTGGTGTCGTAGGTCCAGTTCCACAGACTCGGCTGCGAGTGAGTGGGGTGGCACTGGGAGTCATCCGAGTTGGAGATGCCCGAGGTCAGGCTTTGGGCAAAGTGGAGCTTCCTTCTCCCTCCCCTCCCGCTCCCAGGCCCTTGCCTCAGCCTTGGCGGTTTTAGCCGGGATCCTGCGGCCACACGCGCCCCGCCCCTTTCCCTCCGCAGGCTGCTGCACCTGCGGAGCCTGGGGCTAAGCAACATTTAGGGACCCAGAGAGGGCTGCCAGGTGTAGGGAAACAACGGTTGCTAGGCACTCATCCGTGCCTTGTGTAAAACCTGTGAGATCTGGGACCCGCTTTGAGTAAGCTCAAGTTTGGAGTTGTTTCAGAAGAGGCCAGATTGAAATGGTGTAGATGTAAGCTTACTCAGAGGCCGGGGCATAGACCAAATGACCTCCTCTTTACGTGGGTGTGGGTAGGGTCCTTCACATCCTGGACAGTCAGAGGTTCACAGCTTTGAATATCTCGTTGGCCTTTTTTGCCTACAGCCCTCTCTAGCTTATTGACTCCCGCCTTGGACGTGGTTGAGGTCAGTGGGAATTCTGAGGGCCAGAGGAAGCTGGCCTTGAGAGCCCGAGGAAGCTGGCCCAGAGCTGTTGTTGACTAAGTCTTGCTTTTTACAAGCTGCAGAACCCCTGGTGTGATTGGAAGCCTGGCCTCTGCTTACCATTAAGCAAGTCTGGGGAAACGAGGGGAAACGAAGAGAAACGGAGGCCTTGGGAGGGCTTTTCTGAACTACTGAAAGTCTGTGGATCCTGACTGACACTATATCCTCGAAGATGAGATGACTAGCTTTGGGTCATCCCCATGTGATGGATCCTAGATCTCTTAAGGGCCAGTTGGTCCACCCTCTTCTCCCCTCCCCCACCTTTTTACTGAGTCTGAGGCCCAGCAAGAGGCTTGATGGGATTTCCCTAGGGCTACTTAGGTAGTGACTGAGCAAAGTGGAATTGGAACCCAAATATTCAGACTTCAAATGCAGTAGTCTTTCTCCTATGAGCTGGCAGGTTGCCTGACACATAGTACACACTTAATAGATGTGTGGTATTGAATTGAAATAGAGATGAGGCAGTTGAGTTCACTGGAGGATAAATTCCTCCCTTGCCCTTCAAGTGTTAATGCTGGGAGGTAATTAAGTTATTAAAATGTACTGCTGAGTGCCTTTGTCAGAAGTCACCCTGTGATGTGCATCGGGCTAAGCATAGCTGACATACTCAAGCTGGAAAGGACAGTGAAAAGGGGGCTTGACACTGGGTGAGACCTGCATGGTGTTGGTGAGGCAGGGCAGGGTGCCTTTCTAAAAATGGTGGGGTGTCTGGGTCACTCTGACACCCAGCTTTTGAGACCTGGATGATGTTAGGCTTTTCTGCCTCATTCCCAAACAGCAGCTTCCCTAGATAAGGAAGGGGGATAGTAGTGTAGTCACAAAATAGTGTCTGTTTTGT
Source organism: Vombatus ursinus (assembly GCF_900497805.2). Classification (NCBI taxonomy): domain Eukaryota; kingdom Metazoa; phylum Chordata; class Mammalia; order Diprotodontia; family Vombatidae; genus Vombatus; species Vombatus ursinus. The sequence goes on along the minus strand of NW_020949548.1, from coordinate 12,869,223 downwards.
CAATCTATCCAAGTCTGCTAGATCCCTGTTAAAGGTTATTTAATAGCTCTTTGTGATAGAAGGGAAAAGCTAACCTTCAGAGCTCTAAGAGGTGATTCCTAATACTTTGAAACTGATTTCCCACTCTTCCCCCTTCTCCTTTAGACTAAATTTCTCTCTGTTACCTCTTGAGTCCCTGACAGCTGTGCTTCTCCCAATATCTGGCTTCTCTGACTCTCTCAGTGAAATCTCTTTCCCTCTTTGTCTCCTCTTCTGCAAAATGAATGGCTGCCTGGTCTGCAAGATCTCATTCCCCAAGTTCATAACAAATTAGAGCTGTCCAACAGTAGAATGAGCTTTCTTGTTAGATATTGAGTCTTCCATCACTGGAGATGTTTGCATGTCTTTGTATTATGTGAGCTCCTTAAAGGTGGGGGAAGCCTCACTTTTTGTCTTTACATCCCCAGTGCCGAATACATGGTAGATCCTTAAACATGTTTGTTGCTTTAGGTGAAATTAATCCCTTAGGTGCTATCAACAACTGATATTTTTATAACACTAATGTTTGTACAATTCTTTACATTCATTATCATGTGTCAGCCTCACAACAACCCCAAGAGGTAAGTAGGTACTAGTTATTATCATCCCCCATTTTTTGTTCAGTCATTTTTCAGTTATGTCTTGACTCATTGTGACCCCATTTGGGTTTTTCTTGGCAGAGATACTGTAGTGGTTTGCATTTCTTTCTACAGCTCATTTTATTTTAGTATTTTTTTTTGTTTTGTTTTGTTTTTTAATTTTTTAATTTTAGTTCATTTTGAATTATCAACAATCACTTCCATAAGCTTTTGAGTTTTAATCCCCCCCACCTCCCTCCCTAAGATGGCATGCAATCTGATATAGCCTATACATATATATTCCTATTAAACATATTTTTCTCCAGCTCGCTCTACAGATGAGAAAACTGAGGCAAATAGGGTTAAGTGACTTGCCCAGAGTCACCCAGCTAGTAAAAGTTTGAGGCTGGATTTGAACTCAGGAAGATGAGTCTTGCTGACTCCAGGCCTAGTGCTCTATCCATTGTACCATCTAGCTGCCCCCATGTTCCCCAAATTACAGATGAATAAATGGAGGCTCAGATAGGTTATAAATTCTGCCTATTGCCACATAGCCAGAAAAGGTGGTACTATAGTTATTATCATTCTTGTTTTACAGATGAATGGAGGCTCAGATAGTACCTGTGCTTTGCCATTGCTGCTTAGCTAGAAAAGGTCAGTCAGATTTTGAAGCTCAGACTTCTTGATTCCAAGTCCAGCACTCAATTCACTTTGCCTCAGTGCCTCCCTCTCCATGTGCTAATCTCCCCACATCCTTTTGCCCATTGTTCCTTCCTCCTTGGGGCAAAGAAAGTTACCTATGTTGGCTAATGATACAGTACAAGATTTTATTTGGCAAAACTTAATGGCTGAGATTCTATCATTTAGTCATTCAACAAATATTTAATTAATCACTTCTGATATATTAGTCACTGTACAAAGGCAAAAACAACAATGACAAAAAACAAACACATGTTTGTTTATGTCTTATGTTCTATTGGAAGGGAGGAGTCTACTCACAGAAAAGAGGAGAAGGGAAAAACTAGAAGCAAAAGGACCAAGAAGAAGGATATTTTAGTAGTCCTGGCAAGGGGATGTTGAGAACCTGAGCTAGAATTTTGGCACGGGGAGTGGATATATATATATATATATATATATATATATATATACACACATACATACATACATATAAAGGATGGATCCAAGGAGCCTTGCAAAGTGATTGGCTATTGGGGTGTGATATTTTTTCTTATTTAATATTGTATTTTTCCCCAATTACACATTAAAAAGAACAATTTTAGCTTTTTTTTCTTCAAATTTTGAGTTCCAAATTCTCTCCCTCCCCACTCCCATTGAGAAGGCAAGCAATTTGACATAGGTTATACATGTGTAGTCATGCAAAACACATTTCCATGTAAGTCATTCTGTGAAAGAAAACATAGACAAAGAAACCCCCCAAAAACCTCCAGAAAAACAGAGAAAGTAAAGAAAAAGTATCTTTGATCTGCATTCAGGCTTTCTCTGGAGATGGACAGCACCTTTCATCCTAAGTCCTAAAGAATTGTCTTGGATCATTGTATTGCTGAGAATAGCTAAGTTATTCATAGTAAATCATCATACAGTATTGCTGTTACTGTGTACAATGTTCTTCTGGTTCTGCTCCTTTCACTTTGCATCAGTTTGTGTAAGTCTTTCCAGGTTTTTCTGAGAGCATCCTGCTCATAATTTCTTAAAACACCATAGTATTCCATCACAATTATATATAACAACTTGTTCAGCCATTCCCCAATTGATGGGCATCCCTTCAGAAAAGAGCTGCTATAAATATTTTTGTATGCATAGGTCCTTTTCCTTTTTTTTTTCATTGTTTAGTCAAAGGGTATACATGGTTTTATAGCCATTTGGGCATAGTTCCAAATTGCTCTCCAGAATGGTTGAATCAGTATACAACTTCACCAATAGTACATTAGTGTTTTAATTTTCCCACATCCCCTCAAACATTTGTCATTTTCCTTTTCTATCAGATTAGCCAATCTGACAAGTGTGAGGTAGTAGCTCAGAGTTGTTTTAATTTGCCTTTCTCTCATCAATAGTGATTTAGAGGATTTTTTCATATAATTATAGATAACTTTGATTACTTTGTCTGAAAACTACCTGTTCATATCCTTTGATAATTTATCAATTGAGGAATGCTTCTTATTTCTATACATTTGACTCAGTTTTCTATGTTTGAGAAATGAAGTCTTTATCAGAGAAACTCACTATCAAATTTTTTTCACAGTAATGATTACCAACTATGTATTTCCCTCCATCCTATTTTCCCTGTTTATCCTACTCTCTTTTTACCCTGTCCATTCTCAAAAGTGTTTTACTTTTGATTTTTACTTCCCCCATACTGCCCTCCCTTCTATCAGCTCCCCTGCCCTTCTTTTATCCCTTTCCCTTCCTCTTTCCTGTCCGGTAAGAGAGATTTTTATACCCCACTGTGTATATTATTCCCTCTTTCAGGCAATTCTGATGAGAGTAAGGTTCATGTGCTCCCCTCCATACTTCCCCCATTTTCCTACTGGGATGTGACATGGAAGGAAGGGTGGCTCCTGTCCCTTTCCCCTCTCCTTGCTTTCTTTACCTGATGGGTAATAAAAACGTGGCTTTTTGCTTTTGAGTGAAATTCCTAGGTCCAGAAGCATGGTCCCAGAAGGGGCATTTTCAGGTGACAAGCAGCTTCTATTTTTTGCTTCATGTTTAAAAATTGTTTCTTTGTCCTCTTGCCTGGGCATTCTGGGCCTTCAGAGCCCAGAGTGACAGCTGTGTACCTAAGCCCTGTTGGCCCACATGATACAGACATATGGCAAGGGTGAGGAGCTTACCCCTTTTTTGGGGGAGAGCTTATACATTAACCCTATTCACCCCTAGAGGGAGGGTAGGTTAGGGGATGAGGACGTCAATAGATCTCTTATCTGCCTTGCTGGGGAGGTGCAACTGAGGTATCACTTGGGACATATTCAGGGTATATTTCTTCCTTTAGCCTGGAGTCAGGAAGACCCGAGTTAAAATCTAGCCTTGGACATTTCCTAGCTACATGACCCTGGGCAAGTTGCTTCACTCTGTTTGCCTCAGTTTCCTCACCTGTAAAATGAACTGGAGAAGGAAATGGCAAACCACTCCAGGATCTCTGCCAGGAAAACCCCAAATGGGGCCATGAGAGTCAGACAGGACTGAAGCGACTGAACAATAACATATGGAAGCAGAAAGGTAGCTATTGCTTACTGTAACTTCGTCCTCTACCCACCCTCTCCTTACCTCCCATCAGAATGGCCTTGCTAGTGTGACAGTGTCAGGTACAGATTAGCCCATGTCCAAGGCCTGAAAGATGGCACAGTGTAAAGGGGGATTTGGAATCAGAAGCCCTTCTGATATTGAATCCCAACCCTTCAAGTTATTTGCTGGACCTACTTTTGTGCCAAGTGCTTCACAAATATTGTCTCATAGCAACAACCTTGGAAGGTACGTGCTATTATGATACCCATTTTACAATTGAAGAAACTGAGACAGACAGGGTAAGTGACTTGCCCAGGACCACACAGCTAGTAAATGTCTGAGACTAGATTTGAACTCATGTTGTCCTGACTCCAGGCCCAGTGTACCTAACCTCTCCGGGTCTGTTTCCTCCTCTGTGAAATAAAGTGACCTCTAAGATCTCTTCAAACTTTAAACCTATGATCCTTTAATAGGTAGATTTATTATCAAAATGGGAAATCACGGACTCAGCTGGAAGATGGATCCTGATTCTCCCTGTTATCAATGCCCCTCTTCCCCAAACTTGGGGTTTACCTCAGATATATTTGTTTTTACTTCTCTGTCTACACAGAGAGACTGTCCTTCAAGGCACAGTCTTTGTGTCCCTATCACCTGGTACAATAGTAGGAATTTTGTAAATCATTGTTCAGTGAATGAAGATGCACAACTTTGGTGCTGCTACTTCTCAGTCAATAAATACTTATTAAGCACCTATTTTGTGCCAGGTACCGTGCTAATCACTCAGGGTACAAAAAAAAGAAGGCAAAACCAAGACCTTACCCTCAAGGAATTCCCAGTCTAGTGGGGGAGGCAACATGAAATAATGTACAAACAAGCTCTTTATGAGATAACTGGAGATAACCAACAGAGGAAAATCCCTCGAATTAGAAGGGAATGGGAAAAGGCTTCCTGTAGACTCTACAGAGTTGTCAAACTCAGCCCGCAAAACTCTCAAGCATGGCAGAACCAGATTAAAATGTAATCAGGAAATGTTTAAGAAAATAAACAAAAATTCAACACAACAAATAATGTTCAGTTGTGGTTTTCTAAGTCCTTGTGTTACCTGCAAGGATCCATTTCTATTTGAGTTTGACATCACTGCTGTAAAGACGGGATTTTAGTTGGGACTTGAAGGAAGCCAGGTAAGCCAAGAGTTGGTGATGATGAGGGAGGGCGTGGGGAAAGAATGTTGGGCTTGGAATCAGGAAGACCTAAGTTCAGATCCTTCCTCAGACCCTTCATAGTTGTGTGACCTGGGCCAAATACTTATCTTCTCCTAGCCTCAATTTCTTTATCTGTAGATTGAGAATAATAGCAGTATTTGTCTTGCTGAGTTGTGGGGACCAAGTGAGATAGCACATGGAAAGGGCTTGGAAAACCCTTACGTACTATAAGTATTTGGACACCCCTGTCATAAGTAACAGCTTTGGAAACCAAGGACAGAGGGTGGGAACTTAAAAAGGAGAGATTGTGGAAGGTGGGTCTCTGGGATAACTTTTTGTGCATTTTGTAGTTTCTCGCATTCTGTGCTGTCTTTAAGGGGCAGAACAAGAATCCAGGACCAGAGTTAGGGGTATTGACCTTTTAAATTCAGACATGTGGGCATTGTTCTAATAGTGTATTTTTTTTCAATGAGGCTGCTGCCTGACAGCGAGGCTGGAAGGCTCTTACCTTTCTGTGGGTGTCATCTAACTGTGAATTTTTCCTGTTCTTCATGTTAATTAGAATAAAGGCTTATCCACTGATTGGTAACTCTATGGACAGCACTCTAGGAAAATCCTGGAAAATGGAGACCCGGATGGGAAGGGTCTAGAGGCTACACTAAGGCTATGAGGTGGGTATCGAGGATGAGAGAATCAGATTTATAGCTGGAAGGGACTCCCTCATGTTATAGCAGAGGAAATTGAGGCCTAGAAATGGTTAAATGACTTGGCCAAGGTCACACAAAAGGTGGTAGAGCCAGAATTAAAAGCCATGTCTTCTGACTCCAACTCCAGGGCTTTATTTCCTGCGCTGATAATTTAAAAAGCTAACGCTGCATTTCTTAGGTTTCTAGGTATCAGGAGGGGCTTCTAGGTGGCTCAGTGCATAAGGACACCTGGTCTGGAGTCAGGAAGACCTGAGTTCAAATCTAGCCTCAGACACTTACTAGCTGTGTGATCCTGGGCAAGTCCCTTAATCCTATTTGCCTCAGTTTCCTCATCTGTAAAATGAGCTGGAGAAGGAAATGGCAAAACACTTTAGTATCTCTGCCAAGAAAACCCCAAATGGGGTCACAAAGAGTCGGACATGACTAAAACAAGTGAACCACAAAAGGTATCAGGACTATTGTCTGATCCTGGATTCCCTCCAGCAATCCCAACATCAGGAAAAGTGAGAATCCATTCCTCTCTGGTACCTGCTTCTGTCCTTACTCAATGATAATTTTGCTCTTTTCCTGTCTTCTGACTTCTTACTCCCCAACACACATTCTTTGATCCAATGGTGCTGGCCTCCTGGCTGTTCCACAAACAAGAGTCTCCATATGTTGGCTTGGAGCATTTTCTCTCACTCTTCCCCATGCCTGGAATACTTTCCCTCCTCCTCTGACAACTGACCTCCCTGAGTTCCTGTAAGTCTCAACTAAAATCTCGCCTCCTATAGAAAGCCCTAACCCCTCTTAATTCCAGTGCCTTCCCTCTGTTAATTATTTCCTTTTTTACTATATATGGCTTGCTTTGTATAGATTTGTTTGCATGTTGTCTCTCGTTAGATTGTAAGCTCCTTGAGGTCAGGGACTGTCTCTTGCCTATTTTTGTATCTTCAATGATTCCCACAGTGTCTGGCACATAATAGGCATTTAATAGATAGCTATTGGGATAAGGTTTATCACAGTGCCACTTCATAAGTATTTATTGAGTTGAATTACTAAACAGAATCTTTGTGGGACAGTGCTTAGCATAGTGCCTGGCATATAGTAGGTGCTTAATAAATGTTTACTGATTGACAGGCAGTGGAAAGAATGCTTCACTTGGAGCCACAGAACCTAAATTCAAATTCTGGCTCTGCCACTTACTCTGTGATCTTAGACAAGTCATTTAACTTTCCTGAGCCTCATTTTCCTTATCTGTAAAATGAGGGGGTTGACCTGGATGACCTTGGGGGTCCCTTCAGCTTTAGATCTACGATCCTATGAGTTCAGTTTTCTTTCTATGACGTTGCATCATTTAAATTATTGAGTGAATAAATAGAACACTTCCCCCTCCCCCACTTCCCAGTTGCTTGTCTGAAAATCAAACTGTTTTTGAAACAGCTGGGAGAGCCCCATGACGGTAATCTCTTGGTGGATGAAGCAGGGCAGAGGCATGAGGATCACATATACGCCCTCTAATCCTGCTGCATGTTTTCAAAAATTATTATGTGAGCCCTGAAAAGAGGCCTCTTGATTGGACACAAGGAGGTGACTCAGACTTCAGGCAGTGCTGAGGCTGGGGCTTCCTTAGTAAACACCTGACACCTCCCTTTCCTTCATTTCCCCCCCTTCCCCAATGGCCTCTTCCTTGGATGCCAGCTGCACCACAGAACCAGCTGGCCACTAGGTTGTTATAACACAGACCCTGCAGCCATTTATGCCAGCAGGGTTCTTTATAGTGCTTCTCTTTTGTTCTCTTAAGCCACTTCTCTGCTTCAAGGGCAGGTGAAGAGCGGGGTTATAAGCACAAAACAGGGTGATTTGAATCAGAAAGCTGAGTTATATTAAGGAAAAATGGGAGGCAGTGTGGTGCAGTGGATAGAGATCTTGCCACTAAGTCAGGAAGACTTGAGTTTGAGTTCCCCCTCTGACACATTTTTGCTGGTTGTTTGACCCTGAGCAAATAATTTAACCAATCAACAAATGTTTATTGAATGCTTGCTGTGTGCCAAACTCTGTGCTAAGGACTGGGGACACAAATAAAGGCCAAAAAAAGTCCCTTCCATCAAAGAGCTCACATTCTAATGAGGGTGCATCATGCAAATAACTATGTACATATAAAAAATATGCAGCATGAATGGGAGGTAATCTCAGAGGGCAGGTGATACCAGTAGAGAAGGATAGGAAAGATTTCTTGAAGAAGGTAGCATTTTAGCTAAGTCTTGAAGGAAGCCAGGGAAGCCAGGAGTTGGTATGGGGGACAGCCAGTGAAAATGTCAGGAGCTGAGAGATGGAATATTTTGTTTGAGGAAACTGAAGGAGGCTAGGGTCCCTGGATCAACAGAGTATGTAGAGGAGAGTGAAGTGTGAGAACATTGGAAAGGTAGCCAGGGGCCAAGTGAAGCAGAGCTTTAAATTATTTGATCCTGGAGATATTAGGGAACCATTGTAGTTTATTGAGGGGAGGAGGTGGTGACATGGGCAGACTTGGGGTCTTGCTTTGGGAAAATCACTTTGGCAGCTGAGTGGAGGATAGATTGAAGTGGAGAGAGATTTGAAGGAGGGAGCCCAACCAGCAAGTGATAAGGACTCGTACTAAGAGTGTGGCTATTTGAGTGGAGAGAAGGCACGGATAAGATCAATGTCATGAAGGGAAAAATAAGATTGGATATTTGGAGTCAGTGTGTGTGAAGTTGGGGTTGACATGGGGTTGACAATCCAAACCTGAGTGACTAACTATAATGATAATGGTGTCCTCTGCGGTAAATGAGAAGTTCTGAAGGGGGAACATTTTGGGGAAAAGAATAAGTTATATTATGTACATGTTTGAGTTTGAGATGCCACAGGACATTTATTTTGAGATGACGAAAATAGTAGCTCAGGAGAAACAATTGTCTTAGATATGTAGATTTGGGAATCATCTGTATAGAGGTAATAATTGATGAGAAATGTATGATAAAGTGCTTAGTACAGTGTCTGGCACATAGTAGGTATGATATAAATCTGTCTTTCCTTCCCATGGGAGCTGATGAGATCACCAAGTGAGATAGTATAAAGTGAAAAGGAAAGTGAGCCTAGGACAGAACCTTTGAGTTAGTAGGGGCAAACATGTATGACTAAATTGGAGAGCAGTAGTTGATTTGCACTGAGAGAGGTAATTTCCTCCTGGGAATTTCCAGTACCAACAAAATCATGGGTCATGGGATCATAGATTGAAGGCTGGAAGGTATTTTAGAGACTGTTGATTTCAATCCCTTCATTTTACAAATGAGGTAACTGAGCCACAGAGGGGTTATATGGCTTAGTCAAGGTCATATAGCTAGGAAGTATCTGAGGTGTGATTTGAATCCAGGCCTTCCTGAGTCCAAGTCCAGTGCCCTATTCACTTTGCCTTTCTAGCTCTCCTGCTCCAGTCCAAGAAAATAAAGGGAAGAAATATAGGTGGCCAGGCTGGATTTTGGCACTGACAGCCTGTGCTCCTGGATAGACCGGAGGGAATAGTCTGGCTTCTGCTCTGGGGAAGGCAGTTGGTGCCTTTGCCTTGAACTGATCCAAAGAGCAAGAAGTCTAAGAGGGTTGAAAGCATCAGCTCATTATTGTGTATATAAGGGTTTAAAGAAGCTTTCAGGGAAAGGCTCTCAAAGACCAGAGAGAGCTGGCATGAGAGCATCAGGGTAGGGAGGGGGGCTTACTGTGGAAATCACGGAACTGTTGAGCTACTCAGATCCCGGTGGAGAAGAGAAGTCCGGCAGACCTGTGCAGCTGTAATGAAGGCAGGAACGGGGGCAGACTGGTATAGCGTGGGGGCAGTAGCAGCAGGGCTCACTGTGGCCCACTTTCTGCCTGGTTCTCTCTGACTTTCAGTTCATTGGGCAATAAGGAGCCCACACCTCCCTTACAGTGTGGAGCAAGAGGAGAGATGAGTTCAGTGTCTCTGAGTTCCCTTTTTGAAAGGGAAGCCACACCACCCCCAGTGCCTCTGAGGGAGGTGCCCCAGTCATTAACCATCGCTGTGGTCCGGGATTTACTGGCAGCAGGGTTGAGGGGTGGGGGACAGAGGACTCAGTTTTATAAGACCCAAACTCTTGAATATGTTGGACAGATTCTTCTAGATTCCCCCTCCTCCCACCATCTGTGATTCAGGCTCTGTATTTAAGCCTGAAGAATCCAGTGTTAAATCAGTGGAGAAAACTGAGCTGTTGTCTGTTCTGTGCTTTCATAAGCTTCCAGGAGGTGTTTAGGCCTTAGAGACACTCGGGCACTTTTAGTCCCTCAGGCTTGGTAGGCACATTTTATTATGGGGTTGGCTGGACTGAGACATTACTAACGTGCTTTATTTGAGGCCAGTGACAAGGGGGAGGGTGTGGGTGCGGTGCGGTGGGGTGGTACTGGGAATAAAAAAAAGAAGTCGGGAGAGTGAGTGGTTGGGGAAGTTTTCTCCCTGGTCGCAGCATCCTAGAGGAGCTGAGGAACCCTGCAAATATTTCATTCGAATTAAATTGGAGAATTTCCAGACAGGACTCTTCCTGCCGTCGCTCATTCTTACACAAATACACAAAGCAGGGGCCTCCCCCTGAACCAGTCCAATAGGGTGCTTTTGCCTACCCACCGGGCTCTGTGTTCTGGCGTCCTCTCTCCCAGGGTCTGCTCCGTTCTGCCTTGCTCAGGCTCAGCTTCCCTCTGGTCTTCTGGCTAGCAGCAGTGGGACACAGGAGCAGATCTCTCTGGGCTGCTTTGCTGGGATTGATTGGTCATGGATTCCTGGCCACCAGGCAGCACTCACTCTTCAGGTTGGTTCAATTTAGTTACAATATTGGATGGGTAGGGAGGATTTCAAAAATAATGTACTCAAAGAATAGGAGCGTGTATGAAGAGTGCCATGTAATTGTCTGCTACTGGGGTCAGAGACTTTTGCCAAGAGGTCATTGGGATTGAAAGTTTGCTCCTTCCTAGGATGGGGTACCTTAGAGATCATAGCTTTGTGGCAGCTTGGCTAGGGATCTAGCCCCCTCATTTTACAAGGAAATTGATTTGCCCTAAGAGTCACACAGGCAGATTTCTAACCCAGATCCTCTTGACCCAGACTCTTAATTTTCTTTGTAATAGACTGAGCTGCCACACTGTAGTTTAAAATGAGGAAGTGAAAGAAATGAGGTTCATTCTAGGTCTTTTCTCAGGGGCATTGACTCCCAAAGACTGGCCTGTGTCATATGTAAGCCTGCGATAGAGTTGCATTAACAATTGACGAAACTTCTTCCTGATTACTGGCCAATAAATTATCAAAGAGACAGGAGTAAGCAAGTAAGGAAGGATTTAACTTCTCTGGAGGTTACAGAATGAGGAGTCCTTGTTAGACCTCAGCCCTTGGAGATCATAGACTGGCTACAGACTTAGTATTCTTCATTGGCCACTGGCTTTTGCGGGGTAGGGGTGAGGGATCTCAGCTGTGTTGAAAAGTGTTACTAGGCTTGAGTTTCTTTATTTCTAAAGGAGTTGCTATGGGTGCTATGTATGTAAAAAGACATGCCCCCCCCACCCGCATCAAGAGCCATGGGGCTTGAGTTTGAATTCTAGCTCTGTCACTTACTAGCTCTATGACCATGGACTAGTCCCTTAACCTCTCTATGAGTCTCAATCTTCTCATCTGTAAAATGGAGACAATGATATGTGTCTTATCTTCCTGATGTAGAAATTGTGAAGAGAGGCATTGTGGTTTTGTGGAGAGAGCACTGGTCCTGGAGTCAGGACCAGTTTGGGGGGCAGTTAAATGTCAGAGGACTGACTGGGACATGAGTCAGGAAGACCTGAGTTCAAATTCAGCCTCAGATACTTAGTAGCTGTGTGACTACCAAGGAGGTCACTTATGTCTGCCTCAGTTTCCTTATCTATAAAATGGGGATCATAATAGCACCTACCTCCCAGGGTTGTTGGGAACATCAGATGATATTTGCAAAGTACAGTGCCTCAAATGTAATAGGCATTATATAAATGCTAGCTATTATTATTAAATCTAATTAGGAGACTGAGACTGAAATTGTGGCTTTCACTCTAAATTTGCAAGACTTTGGAAAAACCACTTCTAGTCTCCAGGTCCCAGTCTGAGAGGCAGCTGGATGTGGAGTCAGGACAACCTGACCTCTATTTCAAACATTTATTAGCTGTGTGACCCTGTGTCAATAACATAACCTTTCTGTGCCTCTTTTCTGTCTCATCTGTAAAATGAGAGTGTTGGACTGGTTGGCCTTTCAAGTCCTTCTTAGTTGTCCATGACCAAGTGAGATACTTGATATATAAAGTGTTATATAATTTCACAATATTTATGTTTTTGGAGACTGGGTCTCCCTAACTCACTTAGACTGGAAAGATAGTTTCTCATTGGTCTGATCCCAATGCTGACTGGCATGGAAGCTTTAACCTACTCTCTTTCTGACCTGGGCTGGTCACCCTCCTTACACAGCGTGGTCACCCTCTGATCCTCGTGGCTCACTGTACTAGTGCCAGACTTAGTGTAGACCCCCAATCAACTGTAGCACTACAGATGCCCAGAACTCCCAAACTGAAGGGGTCCATTAGCTTCAGCCTCTTCTAGGAGCAGGGATAACACGTGTGCCACCATATCTGGCCACCATTCTTATTAGTAGAGACCTATGGACAGAAGGTACTAACCAGACAATACAATTTTCTTTTGTTTCTCATCACCATCCTTGTCCAAGTTGTAGAATTAATTCTTCATTGCTTATCTATATTCATATGCTCTGTGCAGTTCATAGACTGTATACAGAGATGGAATCTAGAGCTGAAAGGGCCCTCAGAGACTCTCTGGTCCAGCCCCCTCATTTTCAGATGAGGAAACTGAGGCCCAGAGTGGCTTGCTTGAACTCATATGCATAGTAGGTCTCAGACAAGATCAGAAGAAAAGAAGCTCTGGATTCTGTAGTTGACTTGAGGAAACTAAAACATAAGATCTTTTTTTAGATCGTGGTAACTGAATTTGGCACAGTACCTTCTCATCCATAATGTAGCTAAAAATGCCACATGGTAAATTGTGGAGAGAGCACTGGTCTTTATTCCTGGGATCTGGAGGATGGGCCTGGGGGGACAGGATGAAGACAGATGCATGAGCAGTGGACAGCAATACAGCCAGAGCAACTGGTCATGGAAAGTCATTTCCATAGTTGCGCCCAGTGCAGGGTTCCAGAAATCTCAGGCACCAGAGAGATGGGTAGGGCCCCTGGCTCTTTTATAGGGGTGCCTGGATTTTTAGTGAATTGTACTAGAACTACAAGAACTGTCTTAATTTCTTCCTGCTGATGCTTGTTGGTGGGAGAAGGGACTCAACATGGTACTGTGGAGAGAAAATGATGGCACTGGATCCAGAGAACTTGGGGTTATATCCTGTTTGTTCTTTGCCACCTATGTGACTTTGGGCAAATCAATTAACCTCTCTTGTTAATTGACTTGGTTTCCTCCTCTGTAGAATAAGGGGGCTGGACTGGAGGGCCTCTTGGGTTCCTTCTGCCTCTAAGCCTATGATTCCATAATCTAGCACTTAGCACAGCATCCAGCACATAGCAAGGGCTTAGTAAATGCTTATTGACTATAACTTGAATTGAAGATATCTCTTTTACAGGCAGCACCAGTTGGAATGGGGACTTCCCTCTTGGAGCCATTGACATCACATCCCTTGATTTAGCTCAGGCTGAGGCTCTGTTCCAGTGGGGAGGAGAAGAGAGGGAGGAGATGAGTGCAAACAGGGAGGGTTGGGGGAAGGCCAGCTGCTGACCAAGGGGTTTTTTACCAGTCATCATTTGGTTCAGGAAATATCTTGGGCAGATGTGCCCCTGTCTAGAAGGATCCTTGGAGACCCGAGGGTGACCTGCATAGACTTTAAGTTGCCTCTCAGCAGAAGGGAGGGGAATAAGCATTTATATAATGCCTACTAAGTGCCAGGCACTGTGTACTGCCAAGCCCTTTGCAAATATTATTTCATTTGATCCTCCTTGCAACAACAACTTTTTGGGATGGGCTATTATTATTTTCATTTTATAATTGAGGAAACTGAGGCAGACAGAGGTTAAATGACTTGCCCTGGATCACACAACTAGTATAGTAAGTATCTTAGGCTGGATTTGAACTCAAGTCTTCCTGACTGCAGGCCTAGTGCTCTAACCACTGTACCACCTGGCTGCCTCAGATTCTATCAGTATCACAGTGATGATCTATCTTTTCAGTTTCTTTTTGTTTGCTTTCTTTGAAAGCTGAAAAATTTTTCCTGGCATCTAAAATTTGGGTTGGCTCTTGGGTGTTCAGCAAATGTGTTGAGAGTGGCATAATGTGAAAACTTAATAGAAAGATTGCCAGTGAATGAGCAGGATAGGACAAGGGCCAGCTCTCACTCAAGGTGGATCTTTGAGGAGGCCCTTTTGGGGTACCTGGGGATCCCTCAGCATCACCTACTTCTCTTACAAATATGGCAGCCATTCATCCCCATCCTCCTTGCTGGAGGGAGGTCAGAATCCCTGTGGCTGTTTCGCACCTTCGCTCCTCAAGCTTCTCACATCTGTTCTCCCCTCACTCAGAGCTGAAGATGTTGCCTCATTCTTTATTGAGAAAGTAGAGGCTATTCATTCAATATGAACTTCGTCTCCTGGGATTATCCCCCTTTGTCTTCCTGCTCCCTAGTCACAAACAAGGCTGGTCCTTCTCTTTGCCCAGACCATCCTCTTTACATCTACCTTTGAGTCCATCCCCTCCATTCTTCCCCTCCAGTTTCCCCCCACAATTATTGCTTCTCTCTAATCTTTAATCCTTGTATCAGCACTTTCCCTGAAAGAATGAATGAAAAGGCATTAAGTAAGTGCTCACTATATGCCGAGCCCTGGACTACACTGACCCCCTTCCCCATCAGAGAAGGATATTTTGATTTGTAAAGTTACAAGGACGGTGGATGGAGCCCAAGTGGCGATGGCACTGGCATTATGGATTTGTTCATGACTCCAGAATTATAACTGGGGGGCTATCCCCCTCCCCTGGGGGGGTTGGCCCAGTGCCAGAGTTCAGTTAAATCTCCTAGGGCTTACAAACAAGTCCAATTCTCACCCATCCTTAAACACCCATCCCTAGATCCCACCACCCCCTCAGCTATCTTTCTAGATCTCACTCTTTCCAGCCAAACTTCTTGAAAAAACTATCTTATATTCATTGACTACACTTCTTCTCTTCTCAACTTTTCAGCTCTTGCAATCTGGCTTCTACGCTCTCATTTTGATGAAATTGCTCTCTCCAGAGTTGCCAAAGATCTTTCTTTGCCACATCTGATGGCCCTTTCTCAATCCTCATCCTTCTCACTTCTCTGCGACACTTGACGTTCTTGATCACCTCCTGAAAGCTCTTCTTTGCCAGTTGATTTTGGGTTTTTTGGATGCTGCCCTCTCATGGTTCTGCTCCTTCCTGTCCGACTGCTTTCCAGTCTCTTTGCTCCATCATCGTCCATAGGAAGCCCCATAATCATGGCTACTGTGAGTATGTGTCAAGACTGTCCTGGGCCCTCTTTTCTTTTTATCCTTTCTCTCTTTGGGAGCCCATGAGATCCAGGGCTTTAATGATCAACTCTATGCTAATGACTATATTTCATGCCCCCTAGCCTCTCCCTTGAGGTCCATTCCCTCTTCACCAGCTGCTTACTAGATGTTTAAAAAGAGGATGTCCCCTAGGTGTCTCAAACCCAATATGTCAAAACTGAACACATTATCTTGACCTCTTTTATCTGGAGCTTCTCTATTTCTGCTGAAGGCATTGCCATCACTTTGGTGTTACCCCCAACTCCTCATTGACCTTCACACCATGTAACACTCCACTGCCAAATCTTGTCATTTCTATGCCCACAACATCTCTTGCATTTGTCTTCTTTTCTCCACTCAAACAGCTACCACCCTAATTCAGGCTTCATCACCTCTTGTCTAACTTTTGCAAAAGTCTCCTAATTTAGTGGTCTCCTTATTTCAAGAATCTCTCTTCTTTTCCATCTAAATATCCACCCAGCTGCTGAAATGATTTTCCTAAAAGGCAAATCTGACCATGTCACTTTTCTCTTCAGTAAGTTCCAATCGTTCCTTATTATCCCTAGAATCCCCACCACTTAAAATTTGCCGTTTCCTTTTAAGGCCCCAGCTCGAGAATCATTTTCTCCATGAAGTCTTTCCTGATCCCTTTATATGCTTGTGCCTTCCCTCAAATTATCTGGTAGCTATCTGGTCCCCAGCAGCATTGTAAACATTGAAAGCATTTTGGTCTCTGTGCGCCCAACTCCTACTATAGTGCCTGGTTCAAAGAAGGTACTTAATAAATGCTTTCTGATTGGTTGATTGAACAAGGTGAGAGTTCCTAATACTTCTGTCTGTCCATCACATTGTTCTGATTATGTCAAACCCCAGACTGCCACAGGGCCTCCTGAAATTGAGATCCTTGACTCTGATTTTCACATTTTTTTTAAATCAAAAGCTCTCTGGAAACCAATCTGTTCTTTTCAAAATAGTTTATTGTGTTTTATTAGTAAGGATTGGAAATGGTCTGAGTAATATCCTTTGAAGGATTTTGGAAGTCATTCAGTCCATTTTCATTTTGAAGATGAGAAAAGTGGCCCAGAGAGAGACTTGTGGGAAGAAAGTGCTGTGATGAATTAGTAGCTGGGACTAGAATTCAGACAGGGTGTGCACACAAGGCACATTTTTAAGCTTAATCTGTATTGATGTTTTCTCCATCACTTTCTTAAGTCTAGACAATCAACTAAACAAGAAATCAAGCCCTGGTTTTTAGCTTTTGCTAATTTCAGAGATATAAATTATACCTTGAAAATGAACAGCACCAGCTGGATCTGAGCAGGGTTCAAGCTGGCTCCAGCACACCCCAGAGTCAGCTCAGAATTGGAGGGGTACATCAGAAGTCATCTGGACCTGAACAAGGACTGTGAGAAACGAAAGAGTTAAGTTTCCACATAAGTAGATAAGAAATCAGCACAGATAGGCTAACTTCTCCGCCAGGGTTGGGGGGGAGCGAGTGACAACACAATTCTAGGCACATAATGTATGTTAAGGATGGGGCATGTAAGGAAGATTGTAACCCAGAAGGATTAGGACCAATCCTGATCCAGAAGGGAAGAGTTAGGCAATTACTAACTATAAAGCTTGCCTTGGCTTCTTTTACAGGCGTATTTCTCCCCGTCCAAGGAGATGTGCCCGTTTCTCATGAGAATCGAAAGGATGCACTTCAGCCTCTTTAATAAAAAGTCTTTGAGACACCAGTCTTCGCAACCGAGTCTGGGGTCATCTTTATAACAGGACCCCTCTGCAATGTTCCCAACAAAGAGTCACCTGGTCTTCCCTTGAATATATTTAGTGACTGGGAGGTTATTATCTAATGAGACAGTCAAGTCTCACTGCTGACACATAGTGGCTGTGTGGCCCTGGGTAAGTCATTTAACCACTCAGTGCTCTACACAAGACTAGAAGTTGCAGAGAAGGTGCCCAATTGTATTGGTAGAGGGACTTTCCTCATCTGGGAGTTCCTTATAGTCTGTCCCTATCCTTGTCTAATTGTTAAGTGTTTCCTTATATGGAGATGAAATGTGCTGACTTATAAATTTTAGGCACGTGGCCTAGTCTTAATCTTCCATATACACCCTTCAGAAAATAATAATAGCTAACATATTTATAGTACCTGCTATATACCAGGCCTTATGCTAAGCTCTTTAGAAATATCTCATTTGATCCTCACAACAACCCTGGGAGGGAAATGCTATTATTATCCCCAATTTACAGATAAGGAAACTGAGGCAGACATAGGTTAAGAGATTTGCCCAGGTTCACACAGCTAGAAAGTGTCTGAGACTAGATTTAAATTCATTATTTCCACCAACTCTTTTATTCTCCAGGCTAAAGCTCTCTTTCCTTCATTCAGTCCTTTTGTAGCATAAGCTTGCATCCTTAGCACCCTGCTCCTTCCTCTGGACCCACTCCACCTTAGCACATCTGGATTTCTTTCCTTTGTATCGCACTATCATCTGGACTTGTCCTCTCTGCCTTTGTCCCTACTTTTTGATGTTATTTCCCTTAGATTCCCAGCTTCTTATCTCCTCTTCAGAACTAACCGAATTCAGGGCTTCTAAATACCCTTTAGACTTGCAAAGACAAATAGCTAACTGCCTTTTTCACTTCTCAGAGAACCTTGTCTCTCCCCTCTCCCCTCTCCCATCCCATTTCTGCTTCTGTGGTCCACCTGAGAATAAGATTCCCTTTATCCATCAGCTTCCTCCCCAGAGGCCTAGCCTTTATTTAATCAACCCCTGAGGTAACTGCGGAGGGAGGGAGAGGGACACCTCATTCTCTGAGATAGATTTGTAAGTCAAGGGGTCTAGAATGTAAACTTAGGCAATTTTTGCTTTTTTCTTTCTTGTTCCTGTACTGACCACAGCAACAGAGTAGACTTTCTAGGCAGATATCTCATTTCCCACTCAAGGTCCACTTTCCTCACTACCCCTCCCCCCACCCTCTTGATCCTTGTCTTTTTCTCTTTGCCTTCAGTGATTCCTAAATGAATTAACTAATCTGCAAACCCCAAATATTCTCCCTGAGCAGCATCTATTGGGTCTGCTTTGTTCTTTTGGAGATAGAATTAATTCATTCTACTATCATTTTTTGCTTGCCTGCTGTCAGTTTTCCTCTACCTCCCCCTTCAAAATCCCTTGTTCCTGTCAGAGTGGGAAAGGGACCTTTGAGGTCTTCTGGTTCAGAAATGTCAAACTTAGCCTCTGGAGTGCTGCCCAAAGGAGGTTAAAATGTAATTGAGAAATCTTTAACAAAATAAATAAAAATACAGCACAGCATAGATAATGTTAATTTGTGGTTTTCTAAGTCAATATGAAATTGATTCCACTGGACTATAGTTCCAACCCTAGTCTTTTTACATGTAAGAAGTCATAAGCCCTAGAAGGGCTTCCCCAAGAAAGGAAATAACTTTCATAAGATCATCTAGTTAGTTAAAAGCAGAACCCAAAACCCTTCCTCCACCCTCAGCTACCTTCTGCTCCCTCCTTGGGGCTTGGCGTCATTTCTCTAATCACACATCCTGTGTTCTCAGGGGCCCCTGCTGTCTTGGGCAGTAAACGCTACAGGTTTGGTTGTTTGTTAGACCTCCTGTGATCTGAAGCAAATCATTTAAGCTCTTTGGTATACCTTTCTCTAAAGTGAAGGTGGCAAACACTTGCTCTCTGCAAGACCTCACGGTTGTGGACATCACCAATCATTTTTTTAGGGACTATGTTTTGAGGTATGATCTTTGGTGCATCATTAACTTGCTTCTGATACTTGGGCTCTTAGGGCATCATAGAATGTCAGCTTGGAGATCATCTAATTCGAATCCCTCATTTAACAGAGTGGGAAACTGAGGCCCAGGGAAGCAAAACCACTTGTTGAAGGTGGCATAAAAAGTTAGTCATGGGGCTGAGACCAGAACTCAGATTTCCTGGTAACCAGTCCAGTATTGAAATCTCGACTCTCTTTCTTCCCATTCTATTAATTTAATATGGTCTCAGCACTGGTGCCATGATGACTGTGGAAAATTACCTGGGTTTGTAGCAGGGGAACAGGAGTAATCAGAAAGGTTTTGCATCTGGGAAATATCCCAGGATCACAGGCGGTTCAAATCTTTGAGTCTGGGGAAACTGAAATCCATTTAGCAAGATATTTCATCTCTGAGTCGTTCTTTCCTCATTGGTCAGATGGAAGGGTAGGACTATATCAAGGGTTCTTAACTTGGGGTGCTGGGAACCCCAAGGGGTCTGTGGATAGATTTTGTGACCTCATGTGGGCAAAACATGACATTTTAATTTTCGCTAACCTCTAATTGAAATTTGGCATTTCTTTTTTCAGAAAATTTTTATTCATTTTAAACTTCAATACAATATGGGAAAAGAAAAAAGAACATTTCTATGTATACAACAGAACACAAGAGAGGATTCAATATAAAACAATAAATTTCCATTTCAAGAAAACCTATGTAATAAATACTACACATTGTTTTCAAAGTTGCCCACCTTTTCTTTGCTTCCTTGTTGGTTTTCTTCTGTTTTCTGCTGTGCACTTTTTACTTTATTCCCTCCCCACTCCAAGAAGACTACAATTAAACTCAGATATGTGTGTGTATGTGTGTGTGTACATACATGTACATACATACATACACATGTATACACAGATATCTATAAACATACACACATGTAAACATACATACTCTCTACACTCATACACATATATGTAAGACCATACTATGCTTATTTCCACTTGTCATCTGCTTCTCTGGAGGCAAATAGCATCATTCTTCCTAGGTCCAAGTCTTCCCATGTTTTTTCTAAATCAATCAGTTCATCATTGCCTATATCACAGCAGGATTCCAACACAATCACATCCTATCTGCAAGATTGTCCATGAAAGTTTTTCCCAGCATTTCTTTCAATTATGAATGTGGGCAACCAGCATAATTCAGAAAAGGGGCATATAGTCTTCCTCAGTCTGTCAAAGAGATCAAGGATACAAAAAAAGATTAAGAACTCTTGGACCCAGACCATCTCTATGGTGCCTTCCATATTAAAATTCTCATTGATGAAATCTTTGGGTTTTCAGTTTAAGAAACACTTATTACTCAACTACTGTATACGGTGCTTTGTGCTAGGCACTGGGAGACACATAGTGAAATAAGCCTAGTGTATACCCCACAAGGAGCATACACAGGAAGGTGAGTGTCACACTTTAAGGGAGCTGCTGTAGGAAGACCCAGATATTTACCAGAAGAAGCGAAACCAGCCAGTGATGCTGAAAGCAACAAGCTTCTCATGTTTCTTATGGGTACATTTGACCTTCCATAAGGGAAGGCCCTTACCTTGAGGCACTGGTAAGAACTGGAGAGGGGCAGGAATGAGGGAGCAAGGACACCATTGAACACCCAGCAGGGCTGGATTCTTTCACTGGGGGACTTAGGGCCTTGGGTGAGATGACCTTGAAGCCATGGGCAGGAGGAGGAAGGGGATGGATGATCAATCAATCAATCAATTAGCAAAGCATTTTTATTCAGTGTCTGTTATGTGCCAGGACCTATGTTAGTCACTGAGATCTTATATATATATATATATATATATATATATATATATATATATATATATGAAATAAAGACAAAATGAAACAGTTGCAACCCTTAAGGAGCTTACATTCTAAGGGGAGGCAATAAGTACAAATAGAAGTCTATGCAAACTATTGTTGCTGTCTGTCCTTCTTGAAGAGAACCATGGCATCAGGATGCCATGACTTGCAAGTGAATTGGATTTAAGTGAGGGAGGGCTGTGCAAAGTCATCAGCCTCACTTTCTCCTCTGGAGTCATCAGGGTTCAGTGGCGAGATATAGATCAGGACGACTGGCGATGGCCTCGGATGATGTAAACTATATCTGATATATGGACTCCAGCCCAGTGGTGCCCTCTGAAGCTGATGCCCAGCTTGTGCCAATTTACTGTGATCACCCTTGGGTCAGTGCCATGAAACAGGGTCCTTCCGCCCTGGGGCAGAGCACCAGGAGTTTTAGAGAGAGAGGGGAGGGAGTCTTAACTCTGGTCCATCTGGTATCATATCATCATCGTCATCATCATCATCTCATTTGATTGTCATGGCAACCTTAGAGGAAGCATGGTATAGTGGGAAAGAGGACTGGCTCTAGAATCAGAGGACTTGAATTCAAATCTTCCCTCTGATATTTTACCTGGGTGAGGTTGGGTATGTTACTTGGTCTCTATGGACCTCAAGCTCCTCATCTGTAATATCAAAGAGCTGGGCCTAATGGCTTCTGGGTTCCCTTCCATTGTCAGAGCTGTGATCCTGGGATCTGATTGGTTTCCCGCCTCTGATGTCATAAGCAAGTGGGTGTCAGCTAGGAAGATAAGGGGGAGTTCCAGAAAAGGGATAGGACAATAACAATAGCAAATAACAACAATAATAGTAACTAGCATTTATATAGCATTTTAAGATTTGCAAAGTGCTTTACGTACATTGTGTCCTTTGACCTTATCAACAACCCTATCAAGAAGGTGCCATTCTTGTCCCCAATTTCAGCTGGGAAAACTAGGCTGGGAATGGTTACATGCTTTGCCCAGGTTCACACACCTCATAAGTGTCTGAGGCAGAATTTGAACTCAGATCTTCCTGATTCCCTGGTCTGTACTTTGTGACATCACCTAGCTACCTGGGGAGGAAGGAGTTATCACACAGGAGGACAGAACAGAGACAGCCTGTGATCAGAAAGACCAAGGCCAGAAAACCCAGAAGTTTTTCTGAATCACCACAGGGGGATAAACTGATCAATATAACGCAAATTAGAGTATGATTAAGTACATAATAAAAGCTGAAATTCGTAGGGCATCTATGTAAATTAGCATTTGAGTGCATATATACAGACACACATGCATACATATACACATTGATGACAGTCCCCCTGGTGTAGTGGATAGAGCTAACTTCAGAGCTAGGATGGCCTGGGTTCAAGTCTCATCTCTGAAAGATACCCTCTCTAGGCCTTAGGAAACTCTCTAAGATTATAAATTTCAGAGAAGATGCCTGTCTGCACCAGTGCAGAGAGTTTTCATACCTGGGAGTTCCCAATGTGAATAAAATCACAGTTCCTGTTCAGTTGTGTCCGACTCTTTGTGACCCTATTTGGGCTTTTCTTGGCAAAGATACTGGATTGATTTTTCATTTCCTTCTCCAGTTCATTTTACAGATGAGGCAACTGAAGCAAACAGAGTGAAATGACTTGCCCAGGGTCACACAGCTAAGTGTCTGAGGCTGGATTTGAACTCAGAAAGATGAGTCTTCCTGACTCCAGGCCTGGCACTCTATCCACTGCACCACCTAGCTTCCTGGTCCAGTTCCTAGCCAAGCCTATATACACACATATATACTTCTTATGTATATGTTTACATATTGTTCTCCCCAATAAGATGTATCCTCCTTAAGGGTAGGGACTATTTTGGGTTTGTCTTTTGTATCCTGGTATAGGGTAGAATCTTATACACAGTACATGTTTATGTGGAAATGAAATGCCTAATACGTGCGTCTAAAACATCAAGTGGGGATGGAGAGAGGTCCTGGGCTAGAGACATAGATTGGGGAGACATGTTGGTATTTTGAATGTGGAAATAGCTGACCTACCCAATGGAGAAGGGGGTTGGCTGGCCAATTCCAGGGAACATTGCCACTTTCCTTTTACAGGGAAAAAAATGTCAAGCATATCTACTCATACTCCCAGAGCTTGTGTTTGTGCTGTTTGGGAGAACACAATGAAGGATCAGATAAAATGCAGGGGAATCTGGTTCACATATCTCCATGAGAGAAGTATAACTAAGCCACATGTGTTGTAGCAATCTATTCCCAGAGTTGGCTTCTGGGCATCAGGGCACTAGCTGTCTTTGGGCAGCAGGCTTCCAGCCTGGGCCCCTTCCTGCTGGGCTTCCATGAGATTGGAGGGGGTCAAGACCTTGCTTGGCTCCCCCTCCCAATAACCAGTTACCACTCTCCACCTAATGAAGATCAATTTCTTGTTCTCTTTGTTAGCTGAGATGCCTCGACAGTTTCCCAAGCTGAACATTTCAGAGGTGGATGAGCAGGTGCGACTGCTGGCCGAAAAGGTGTTTGCTAAGGTGCTCCGGGAGGAAGACAGCAAAGATGCCTTATCGCTGTTCACTGTGCCCGAGGACTGCCCCATTGGGCAGAAGGAGGCCAAAGAGCGAGAGCTGGAGAAAGAGTTGGCTGAGCAGAAGTCCGTGGAGACGGCCAAAAGGTGGGTCTGATGGCCTCTTCTCATTGGCAGAGAAACATCTGCCAATCTACTCCGTCTTGTTATCTGTCTCAAGTACTGGAGCCTTTAAAAACAGACTGGCCCTGGACTCAAGCCTTTAGATTTATTTTGAAATGAGCAACACTAACCAGTTTTAAATCTGGTTGAAATGATCTAAAATCTTAATTCTCCCTGCTGCTTTATTAGCTGATTGGAGGTAGTGTGGTAGAGTGGGAAGGGTGTTGGAACTAGGAATCGGAGAAGGGAATTTCAGGCTTGGCTGTGCTCTTACCTGGGAGGCTGGGGAAAGGTCACTGTCCATCTGAATCTGTTTCCTCATCATGCTTCGATGTAGGATCATGGATTTAAAGCTAGAGGAATGTAGAGGTCATCTATCTCAACCTTGGCATTCTCCTTCTGTGGATCCTCCAGGCAGAAAGCATTTTTAAAGTGCTGACTATGTGCTAGGCACTGGGGCTTCAAAGAGTAAGAGAAATAGTTCCTGTCTGCAGGGACATGTACATATATAAGGCAGCTCATTACAGAGGAGAGGCACAGGATCTGGGTTCAAATCTTGGCTCTGCCATTTTCCACCCTTTGTAATCATGAATAAGTTGATTAATTTCTCTTGGCTTCGATTTCTTTAACTGTAAAATGAGGGGGTTGAATTATATGACTTTAGAGGTCGCTTCTGGCTCTAAATCTAGGATTCTATTTTCCTAAGTAAGGACAAGGTAATTTTACAGATAAGGAAACTGAGACCCCCAAAGAATTAAGTGACAAGTTCAGGGGCCCATTAAATAGGTAAGTGTCAGAGGCAGGATTTGAACCCAGGTACTCTCACTCCAGATCTGCTGTATCATATTGCCTTACCAGCATTTTTCCATCCACCCCAAAAAGTAGTCCTCTCCCTTCTTTCCCCAATATACTCAAATAAGCCTTTTCTATTATTCTTAGCATTCCTCTACGGATTCACTCCACTCTGAGCTTGTTGTGGCTTTCAGCCCCTTAGATGAGAGGATTCACTGGGATAGTTGAGCCAGCTGACTGGCCATGGGCATTTTGGGACAGCTAGCTGACACAGGGGTTAGAGCACTGGACCTGGAATCAGGAAGACCTGAGTTCAAATCTAGCCTCAGGCACTAACTGTGTGACCCTGGGCAAGTCACTTCACCTCTATTTGCCTCAGTTTGCTTATCCTTAAAATGAGAATCAGGATAGCACTTACCTCCTAGTGTTGTTGTGAGGATCAAATAAGATAATAATTGCAAATCACTTAGTACAGCTTAGTACAGTACTATAGTACTATAGTACATAGCAAGCACTATATAAATGTTAGCTGTTATTATTGTTGTTATTATCCCATTTTGGACTCAGGTTCAGAATTTTTACTTCCACCTTAGGTCCAAAACTTAAGTCATTGACAGAGCATTTCCAGTGTGACTTTAAGGACTTCAGGGAAATACAATCCACTTCTGGCTTTACTGTGGCCTGGTGAAGAGGAAGCTGAGATAGGAATTTGGTGCATCTTAGCAAAAAGAAAAAGAAGTTGAACATCTTGGGGACTGGTGCCAGGGAAAGAGGCTTGACTTTCTGCTGGAGAATTAGGGCCTGCACTTCTGAGACAATGACACCCAGGTTCACAGTGGACAGTGACCAGGGGCTACATTGGCACTTTTGACTTCATAGGGTACTGGATCATGAGCTAGGCCTTCTGGTCCAATACCCACCCCCCTTTTTACAGGTGTAACAAACAGGGCCTTTTTGCCTTTTTTTTTTTTCATGTGAGGCAATTGGGGTTAAGTGACTTGCCCAGAGTCACACAGCTGGTGAGTGTTATGTGTCTGAGGCCAGATTTGAACTTGGGTCCTCCTGACTCCAGGGCCACTACTCTATCCACTGCGACACCTAGCTGCACCTCCTTTTTGCTTTTGTTGAGGTCGGATCTGGGAGAGTGGTCCAAGGGTGAAAGAATTCACTTCAACATTCTTGGTAGCCAACGGAAGCCTTGTTAGCCAGAAGCTAATGAAAGGCCCTGATATTTGGGAGAACCAGGCTTATATAGGGGTTTCAGAATGATGATGAGGGTTTTTTATGGGGTTGAAGATTAAGGACAGGATAAGGACAAAAGGATGAGGAAGAAAGTTGCTTATAAGATAAGGAGGAATTTTGTGACACAGGATGAGGGAGATGGTTGACAGGATAAGGAGAACAGGGGGACACAGGATAAAAAAAAGCAATTCTTTTGGTCTTACAAGATAAGGAGAAGTCCTATGGTATTTCAAGATAATGGGAGAAGGACTTTAGGATGTTCTCAAGTAACAGGATGAGCTACAGAATAAGCCCCAACTCACCTCAGGAGGGGCTTCGAGAAGTACTGGAAAAGCAACTTTTAATATTCTTTTTAACCCTTAGGGCACCATATGCTGTGTCCACATCACATTGTCCAAGGCGCTGAGAGAGCTATAGACATGAATAAAATATGGAGCCCTTCCCTTGTGCACCATCACAGATACCCTTGTTCCTGTAACACAGCAGTCAAAGCCCTGGGATTCCTACCCTGCTTTTGTCACTGACTATCCCTGGGCCCCTGAGAAAATCACTTAGCCCCTCTAAGCCTCAGTTTCCTCCCCAGAGAAATCATTAGGTAAATGGCCTCTGAGGTCCTGTACATCCATGAGGACCCAGGAGTTTAAGGGTACTTAAGGTCACATGGATAGTATTTGAATCCAGGACCTCTGACTCCTGACTTTTCATTGTTCCATGCTGCCTCTAAGGTTGCCCTAACAATTTTTATTTTTATTTTTTATTATCATTATTATTATTATTTTCAAAAAGCTGGGACAATTTTTTCACCCTGTGCATTTTTTATATTTTCTTGAAAAATATGGAAAACAAGCTTTTAAAAAGTTTGTGTTTCTTAGGTGGCACAGTGGATAGAGCACCGGCCATGGAGTCAGGAAGACCTGAGTTCAAATCCGGCCTCAGAGACATAGCACTTACTAGCTGTGTGACCCTGGGCAAGTCACTTAACCCCATTGCCTAGCTTTCCCCAAAAAAGGTTTGCGTTTCAAACAGAGCTACTTGACTATGCTTTTATTTTTTTGTTTTTTGTTTTTTTGACAATTCCAAATCCTTTATATGGTTGAGACCTCCTAAATCATATTCTTTTTTTTTATTTGTTTTTTGCTAGGCAATGAGGTTAAGTGACTTGCCCAGGGTCACACAGTTAGTAAGTGTCAAGTGTCTGGTCTGAAACCGGATTTGAATTTAGTTGACTATACTTTTAAATCCAAATCACTCTGGCTGTCATTGAATGGCCAATAATAGCCCCCAGTCCAAGATTCTGAGCCTCATTGTTTAGGTTTTGATGGCTTAGAATGAATGTAAATAGCAATTATTTTTTGTTCTGGCCTGAAACTTCTCCTTCCTGTTGGATACTTGTGATGGTAAACTAGGCCATCTTTGTCTCAATTCTTGCACTTAGTCCTTGAATGGCCATTGCCTCTGACACACAGAGACCTGGGAAACACCTCAGTTTAGAAAGTCACTCATTGAATCCCAGGCCATCAACAGTCATCTTGACTTTTGCTGTGCCACTGGATTTCTATGACTCTGGAGGAGAGACTTTGCACAGCTCTGTCTCACTTAAATACTTTCACGTGCAAGTCATCACCCTTGTAATGTCTTTGGACCTCTTCCCTAAGGAAGGTAATAAGAACAAGAAGAGGAACTATCAAATAACATGATGTGTAGTTTGTAAAGCTGTGCTGTCGTTCAGTCATTTCAGACTCTTGGTGACCACATGGGGAGTTTTCTTGGCAAAGATACTGGAGGGGTTTGCCATTTCCTTCTCCAGCTCATTTTGCAGATGAGAAAACTGAGGCAAACAGCATGAAGTGACTTGCCCAGGGTCATACTGCTAGTAAAGTGTCTAAGGCCAGATTTGAACTCAGAAAGATGAGTCTTCCTAACTCCAGTCTAGCACTCTGTGCACTATGGCACCACCTAGCTGCCCCTGTAATACTATAGCTCTGGGTAAACATTAATGCCAGCCCGCCCCAAGGAGAAGTCACAGTTTTCCTTGCCTAAGGAATAAGTGAAGCTTAACATTACAGTGTTTCTATTTTTCTTCTTTCTCTTCTCTATTCTGTTGTTACTACTCAGGACAAAGCCCGCAGACCATGCGGACGGAAAGGACAAGGTCATAAGACCTTAGATTTAGAACCTTAAGAGACTGTAGAGGTCATTGAATTCAACTTCTGCATTTTACAGATGAAGAAACTGAGACCCACAGAGACTTGCCCAGGGTCACACAGACAGTATCTTTTGATCCTCCTGGCCCCATTGAACCCTTCCTTGCAAGGAAGAAAATTTAAACAAAACTGACCAACCAAATAACTGCGTCTGACAGAGTAGGAAGCATTCTGTCTCCATAGCGTCCCCTCCCCGAAGTAGGAAATTTACAAAGCTGCTCTGAAGCTCTTGGTGAACACTGTCTATGAGTATACATGTAGCATATGGTGTCTGAGTGTATACATTTCCCGGACTACAGTTACTTCTAATAGTTACTCTTATTCTGACTTCACCTTTGCTACATACTGAGGCAAAGGGAAGGCTTCTTTTTCCAGATGTCCAAAAGGCAACACTTTACTCTGGGACATTCTCTCCCCAGCTTCACCTCTGCTCCTGGCATCTTCTTCACATTCCAGGTTGAAAATAATAAAACACGGGCCTCCTAGTATCCAAACATCCTGAATCTGGGCCTTTGTTGTTCAAGGCCCCACCACCTCCCCAGGATGTTTCACACCGGGAACTGAGAGGTTAGGGGGAAAAATGTCTCTGTTAATTCTTAGGATCCTTGGTGTTTAGAATCAGAGGATGTTGTTGTTGGATGGGACTTCAGAAATCATTTTGTCCAGTATTCTTATTTCGCAGAAAATGAAACTGAGGCCCACAGAGGAATTCATAGACTTGAAGGATCATAGATTTCTACCTTGAAGGGACCTCAGGTGTTCTGTCTAACTCTCTCATTTTATAGATGAGGCTTTTTGAGGCTAGAGAGGTTAAGACACTTCCCTAGGGTCACACAGGTAACTAGAACCAGATGCATGATTTGAACCCAGGTCTTCTGACTTCAAATTCAACCTAAGGTTAGTGGTAGTTAGGATTGGGACTAGAACCTGGACTTAGGGGCAGCTAGAAAGCACAGTGAATAGAGTGCCAGGCCTGGAGTCAGGAAGGCTCATCTTCCTGGGTTCAAATCCAGCCTCAGACACTAGCTGTGTGACCCTGGACAAGTCACTTCACCCTGTTTGCCTCAGTTTCCTTATATGTAAAATGAACTAGAGAAGAATATGACAAACCACTCTAGTATCTTTGCCAAGAAAACTCCAAATGGGATCATGAAAAGTTGGACGTGACTAAAAAACTCAACAACAAAAATGCTTACTATCTGTGTGACCTTGGGCAAATCCTTTACCCTTTCTGGGCCTCAGTTTCCTCATTTATAAGCTAAGAGGTTGGGCTAGATGATCTCCTCTCCTCTTCTCCCATGGATGAGCTTAGCTAAGAACAGAGAGACTCTTCCCTAGAGGGTTGGCCACTAGGGAATAGCTTTATTTCCCCCAGCAGAAGTAAATTCATGAAACCCAACTATGACGCTGCTTTTGGGAAAGCACAACTGAGCACATTGAAGAACCATAAAAATCTGAAGTCAAAAAAGAAAATAATCTTAGCCCCAGAAATTCCTCTAATCATGTTCATTCCTGGCTTTTCCAATATATAGCCTTAGGTCATGACATTGGGCATGGTGTAGTGGCAGTTATGGTATAGTGGGTAAAGAACAGGCCCTGGAGTCAGAATAACCTGGGTTCAAATCCTCCTTCGAACACCTACAAGTATAGGCAGTTCTTCAGACAAAACATTAATAATGATCAGATACCTTGAAGATAAAGAGAAGAAATACATCTTGTTGTACTGAGGAACAACTGAAGAGATTGTCTTGATCCTTTTGGAACTGAGTAAATATCTTGGGGTGGGGGAAATCATTAGAGATTTTTCTCATTTAAAATAAAAATTATAGGAAGATATTTTGGATAAAATCTGTCTTAGGAATCTTTTTTTTTAAGATTGTTGCCTCAAAACTGAACAGGGTATGCATATTCATAATTTTAGAAGAGGGGGAGTTATCTAAAACAGGAGTTATGTTGAATATTAGCTTGTATTTCATAAATCATCTCTATTTCTACAAAACACTTTCATGGTGAAATTTTTCACCTAAATTATAAATAAGCAAATAAAATTATATGCCAAAAAAAAGTATCCCAGGCAATTCTCCAAGACTATAAGATGACTGAAAGGTGCTAATCTATATTCATAACTTTACTAAGAGTTTCTTCTGTACTACTCCTAAGACCAGTCTATACATGCATGCAGATATAGCAGTCTGTACACACACACATAGACAGGGTGTCTCTAAAGCCTTAAGCTATTAAGGAAATTACACTAAGATTTTGAGTATGTACACACTTACACACACACACACACACACGCGCGCGCACGTGCACACACATGTATATGTATATATGTACTCATATGTGTGTATATATACTCATATGTGTGTATATATACACACATGTACATATGTATATATATATAAATATATATTATTTAAATACTTTTGGACTGAATCTATGATTTCATTAGTTATAGCAGACTTTATTTTGCTTACTCAGAATATTATAAAAAATGCTCAAGATCATTGTGCTGAACCTAAAGTCAGCTTAGACCTAGGTTCTAATTCTACCCCTGATACTTATTAGCCTTGTGACCCCTGGGTAAGCCACTTAAATAAACTCTGTCCTCATCTGTAAAATAGGGATAATGATAGCATCTACCTCCCAAAGTTGTTGTTAGAATAAAACAAGATAATATTTGTAAACTATTTTGTAATTTCAAGGTGATTTACGTGGTTTACAATTCATTTTCTCATTTTGTCCCCACAACAATTCGGTGAAGTAGGCCATGTGAGAAAGATGGCTAAGATAGGATTGACCTGGATTTCCTGACTCTATAGGAGAAGGCTTAAAAAAACCAAACTCATATTATCACATTATATTTTATGTATTATACATTATATATTAAATATATAGTGATATATCATAATAATATAGTAATATATTATGTACTATATATAATAATAACATAGTAACATGTTATAGTGTCATAATAACATAGTAATATATATTATATTACTGTATTGTTATATTGTAAATTAATAAGCATTTACTTTCTTTTCTTCCCGCATGCCCCCTTCTAATTGAAAAAATTAAAAAAGAAAACCTATATTAATGACAAGCGTATTTGGTCAAGGCAAACACATTTCCATATTGGCTGTGTCCAAAGATGAGGGTCTCATTCTGCATTTTGAGTCTATCATCTTAGGAATTGTGGGTGATCCTTGTGTTCTTAAGCCTTTCAAACTTGTTTGCCAGAAGTCTTTTCCTATACCATCTTTTCTCACAATTCTTTGGAACCCTGGTACTTGCAGTAGGATTTTCTCTCCATGTGCTCTGGATTTGCTGTTAGGAAGACTTAGGTTCAATTCCCATCTCAGACACTTTCTAGCTGTGTGGCCCTGGGCAAGTCACTATTTGCCTCAGTTCCTCATCTGTAAAATGAGCTGGAGAAGGAAATGGCAGACCATTTCAGTAAATGACTACACATTTTTTTCCCGTAAGTACAGTGGGAAGCCCTAAGTCATAATTACTGTTGAGAAATAACTGATTCCTTAAATTACGACCAAACAGGAGGTGGAAAAGTTAGGCTCTGAATGAGACCACTGAGTCCTCTCAACAGTGGTTTTATTTTAGGGGGTGGTGCTGGGGAATGGGGTGAAAGGGCATGACCATCAGTTTTCCTGGCTATCTCCTTCTGGGGTTATGGAGTGAGTATTGGCCCCATGAGGGTCTGATTCAGCATCCTTGCCACTGGATCATGCTCGAATTGCCAGAATGAGACTTGGACTCTGGTACTGATGAAGTATTGGTCAGGAGCCTGAGACTCAGGATGGCACATCTGGTGCAAACTTCCTAGATCCTTAGAAGGAGAGTGCTGACCAGCGAGTTGATCAATCTCCAGGCTTGAGGGAAGGCCTGTCCAGGCATCCATGCCTGGTTCAGGGGTAAGGGCAATGAGCCGGGAAAACCCTGATGGTGACCCATTAAACTGGCTCTTCCCTCTGACTCAGACAAACAGTAAGACATGTGTAGGCAAGGCGTTTCCACTTGGCAGCCTAGCTGATCTGGAAAATAGCCAACAAACAGCAATGAAGCCAAACAGTCTTTGACTAGGCCAAAATGGGTGGCTCCAAGTGCAAATATGAAAGCTCTTATACTTAGAGAAGTGACCCTCGCAGTAAAAGGGGAATGAAGGAGATGTAAGAAGAAGAGAGAGGGAGAAGAGGAACACTAAGGGAGAAAAAGACAGAGAGGAGGGAGGTGGCGAGGAAGAAGCAGAAATCTGGTAGTTGGGGGAAGGGGTTAAATCTGACATGTATATTTTTAAAAATTCATTTTATTGATGTTCTTGAAGTCATTTCCTTGTCCGGTCCCAAGATCTTGCCTGACAATGTGTACAATATTCTGTCTTAGATGGTTTTTCATGTCTTCTCTAGGGCCTTCATTAGTGTTTCCATTACTCTGAAGTGTATCGATGGTAACTAGACTTCTCTAGGCCCCACATAGCTGTTCACTTGGACTATGCAATATAAACTCCTTGAGGGTAGGCACTGTCTGATTTTTGCTTTTGTATCCCCTGCACCTAGTATAGATAGTATTTGGCACACATATAGTAGGTGTGTAATAAATACATTTTTAAACACTGTGGATTCAGAGTGGCTTATGGCCTTACGTTGTTGCCAGTTGAAATGATGAGTTGTTGTTCAACTACTCTGAACTTTGGTTCATGCCCTTGGTTTGTTGAAGCCATAATGGCTATCTGGAGGATATTAGTCTACATGCCGTATGTAGCAGCATTGACCAGAATACAAACCAGGTGAAATCAGGCCCAGGTTGGATCTGTCCCCCAGCTGTAGATTTCCTTACCTGGCAGAAAGGGAGGAGATGGGAGGGAGCTATAAATCCTCTTCTCCATCAGTGCTCATAACTGGGATCTGAACACACTTAGACATGGTTTAACATTAAATTTAATTTTTTCAATTGGCATTCATTTTCTCTACCCTCACCCCTTGGGGGAAAAAAAAGGAAAAACAAAACTCTTGTTATAAATATGACTATTTAAGCAAAACATATTGGCTGTGGCTCCCAAATGGCACACTTTTAAGAAAATAAATTTTTGTTGAAATCTTTTGTTTTTAAGTCATCCATATTTCCAACTGCTTCTGTTCCCCAATTTACTCATTCATTCAAGTATCAGTAAACATTTGTTAAGGCCTAACACGTGCCAGGCACTGGGCTAAATTGGGGATACAAAAAGAGGCAAAAGATAATTCTTGCCCTCAGGGAAGCTCTCTGTCTAATCTCTCCTCCCAAAAAGCCATCCCTTACAGTAAAGAATGATGAAAGAGGAAGAAAAAAGCAAAGGGTGAACTGTTATGCAATCTGAACATACTTGTAACCCTAAATCACAACACTAGCTAGTTTGGGGGTTCTTAACCTTGCTTGTAACTCCTCTGGTAATCTAGAGAAGCCTATGGGCAGACCTTTTCTCAGAATAATTTTTTTTATTAATTTATTTTGATTTATCAACAATTACTTCCATATGTTTTTGAGTTTAAAATTTTTCTCCCCCTTCCTCTCTACTTCTCTCCCTAAGACAGCATGCAATCTGATATTGGCTATACATATACATTCCTATTAAACATATTTTCACATTAGTCATGTTGTAAGGAAGAATTAGAACCAATTGGAGGAACCACCAGAAAGAGAAAACAAAACAAAACAGAAGAAAAAAATAGCAAGTAGTATGCTTCGATCTGCATTCAGATTCCATAGTTCTTTCTTTGGATGTGGATAGGATTTTCCATCGTGAGACCTTTGGAGATGTTTTAAATTCTTGTATTGCTGAGAAGAGCAAAATCTAACAACATTAGTCATCGCACAATGTGGCTGTTACTGTATATAACATTCTCCTGGTTCTGCTCACTTCACTCCACATCAGACCATACAAGTCTTTCCAGGTTTTTCTGAAGTCTGCCTGCTCATCATTTCTTATAGCACAATAGTAGTCCATTACATTCATATAACACAACTTGTTCAGCCATTCCTCAATTGATGGGCATCCTCTCAATTTCCAATTCTTGGAACCACAAAAAGAGCTGCTATAAATATTTTTGTACCTGTGGGTCCTTTTCCCATTTTTATGATCTCTTTGGGATGCAGCCCTAGAAGTGCTATTGCCAAAGGGGATTCACATTTTTATAGCACTTTGGGCATAGTTCCAAATTGCTCTTCAAAATGGTTGGATCATTTCACAACTCCACCAACAATGCATTAGTGTTCCAATTTTCCCACATCTTCTCCAACATTTATCATTGTCCTGTTTTGTCATGTTAGCCAATCTGATAGGTGTGATGTGGTACCTCAGAGTTGTTTTGATTTGCATTTCTCTAATCCATAGTGATTTAGAGCATTTTTTCAGAATAATATTTTTAATGCACAAAATAAAATATATTGGATTCCAAAGAAAATCACTTATATCAATACAGTTATCATGATGTAAACAAACAAAAACAAGTTCATGGACCCCCAGTTAAGAGTCCTTGTTCTTGTTCTACGTCTGGTAAGGCTAACAGGGATAAATCGTGCATTTCCCAAGTGTTTTGCTGACATTATCTTGTTTGGTGCCTACAACCACCCTTTGAGGTAAGTGCTATTGTATCCCCATTTTACAGATAAGGAAACTGAGTCTCCTCAAGGTGAAGTGATTTATCTGAGGTTAATCAGTGAGTGAATAGCAGGCCTGGCATCTGACTTTGACTCATGTATTACGCCTGCATGATTCTGGTTTCCATTGGGGGAGAATCTCTAGGCTATCTGACCAGGAAAACATCTTGGCTTGGCTGAGCATCGAGAGTCTAGACCTGCAGTTGTTTCTCTACATATACAGAGTGTGCAGAGCCCACGACCGCGGTGGCAGGGGCTATTCTTCTTCCCGGCCAGCTAGCACTGTTAACATTCATATTGATGGAGGCCAAAACCATCTTGGGGCTCCCCCGGGGCAGAAGAAAACCGTCCAGAGCCCTCTGGGGCAAGAACTGCCTTCCACAGAGAGAGAACTGAGCCATGGTGTAGTACCAGCAAACCGAGTGGCCAGAGCGGCCTCCCATGGCCGATGCTTGGATGCTGCCTCTCTCAGCGCTGGCCATGTACTCATGGAAGCAAGGGGCAGCTCTCCTCATTTTTTGTGCTGTCTCTGAACTTCCTGCAGAGATGTTTGTGGGTAATGAATGGTTTTCTCTAGTTAGGGCAGCGGTGAAAAAGGTGTTCTAAAAATAGAGGCCAGGCCAGGAGATGACATAGCAGCGGTGAGCGGTTTCTTTCACTCCCTTCCTAGCCTCAGGTCCAACTGGATGCTTCAGGCTGAGCATTTCTGTATTCTGTGGAGAATAATGTGGAGAAAATGGTGTCAAGGAGCCAATATTTCTCTGGGTAAGAATGTCCCAGAACTGAACACGGCTCCAGTGGGAAGCTCAGTACTGGGGTGTGAACCCAAACCAGCTGACCATTCACTGAAGGAGATACCATAACCCTATGTGCCCTCAGTGTGCTGACAAGATACTTTCCCTTAGCAGTTTCAAGACTATGTGATTTGAGTTTTCATTGTAAGTATTAAGAATAGTTTGCATTTATATAATTCTTTAAGGTTTGCAAAGGGCTTTCCCTGCTTCGCAATAACCCAATGAGATAAGCACTATTATCATCTCCATTTTACAGATGAGGGACCTAAGGCTAAGTGACTTGTCCAGAGTCACAAAGCTGCTGAGTATCTGACCCCAGGTCTATGCACCTTGAAGCAGCTAGGTAGCACAGTGAATGGTTATTATTGTTGTTGTTGTTTGTCCTTTAGTTATTGAAGAGGACCTTGATATCAGGAACATGATATCATGACTTGCAAATGAATAGGGTTTAAGTGAGGCAGGGCTGTATAAAGTCACCAGCCTCACTTTGTTCTCAAGAGCCATCTGGGTCCAGTGGCAAGATATAGATCAGGATGACTGGAGATGGCCCCCACAGTGAATGGAGTGCTAGACTGGGAGTCAGGAAGACCTGAGTTCAAATGCTCCCTTATATACTAGTTGTATGACCCTGGGCAAATTACTTAACCTCTCATCTCAAATGAGATGAGAATACTGGGAAAGCACTGTACAAATGCTAGTTATTATTATTATTGTTACTATGCTGCCTTCTAAGAAGGGGCATTCTCTCCACTAACAGATTTCTTCATCAAGCAGTTTTTTCCTTCCTTGTAAATAATCTTTATATGGTCTTGTGATGGAAAAAAAAAATCACCTGGTAGACAACCTTCTGGTGAGGAATCTTTCAGCATCTGGTCCTTGGCCAACATTTACATGGTCCATTAATGAAAAGACCCTTCTAGAAGATTAGTAGGACTTTGAGAACCCAAAGACTCCACCATGATCCATCAGAGGAAGGTGTCAGTGGAGATAGGCAAGAATTGTGTAAGTGAGGCTCAAAGAGGGTAAGCCTGGCCCCCAAGGTCATATAGATAGTAAGTGGTGGAGGTTGGCCTCACACCTAGCTCCCAAGACTCTTTGTCTTGAGATTTTCCCTCTAGTATTTTCTTAAGCCTTCCCATGCTTCCTTTTCTTTTTTTTCCTTTTCTTTCTTTCTTTCTTTCTTTTTTTTTTTTTTTTGGTGAGGCAATGGGGTTAAGTGACTTGCCCAAGGTCACACAGCTAGTACGTGTCAAGTGTTTGGTCTGAGGCCGGATTTGAACTCAGGTCCTCCTGACTTCAGGGCCGGTGCTCTATCCACTGTGCCACCTAGCTGCCCCCCATGCTTCCTTTTCTTAAAAAGAATCTCCTAATAAGAGCCAAGAAACCCTTCTCAAAAGTCTGTTGATGAATGATAAGCATCATTGATTTGGTGCTGGAAGGGACCATTAGTTCAAGGAAGGCCATTTAGTCCAAACCCCTCATTTTACAGATGAAGAAACTGAGACTGAAAGAGGTTAAGTGACTTACCCAAGGTCCCACTTCTAGGAAGTATCCAAGGCACAATTTGAATTCTGGTCTTCCTGACTCCAAGTTTAGCACTGTGTCTGGTTGATGTCTTTGGAAAATCATTTTGGTAGCTGTGTGGAGGCTGGATTAGAATGGGGAGAGATTTGATGGGGGAAGACCAGTTAAGAAGCTGTTACAAGAGTCCAGGTGAGGGATGATACAGGCTTCACCTGGGTAGAGGTTGGTACCCATTACTGAACCAGGTTGCTGTTGAATGTCTGGAATGGAAGAGGACATGGAGCCAGGAAGGGACTGCCAGTGTGTCCGGGTGTCACACACAACAGGATGAAACATGCTAGCATATGTACCATAATTCTCAGTTTGTTAATGGTCAGTCCAATGCCAGTGATTGATCTGTTCAAAATGACCCAGTCTTCAGCATTAATGAAGACTGTGTCCCTGCAGAGAAAACCTGTCCCTCCGGCCAGCTTTTCCCTGGACTTAATTAACTGCTTTCTCTTATCATTGGCTCCTAGAAAGAAGAGTTTCAAGATGATTCGATCCCAGTCTCTTTCTCTGCAAATGCCACCCCAGCAAGACTGGAAGGGCCCACCATCATCCACCCCTGCCATGTCGCCCCCAAAGCCAGTCCCCGCAGGAGCGGCTTCCCAGGCAGCTCCTGCGTCATTTGCTATGCCTGAATTTCAGCGCGTCACTATCAGTGGGGATTACTGTGCTGGGGTAAGAACTCCCCCTTCTCTTTCTCTTCCTCCGTCTGGAATCAAACGCAGCGGTGACACAGAATGCTGTGCCCTGTCCCAGCTCCAGCCCCCACCCCCTAGGCATGTGAGGGAGGCTCTTATACCCAGGAAAGGCAGACAGGGTGCTCTAATGGAAAGATTACTGACTCTGGGGTCAGAGGAGCTGGGTGCAGGTCTGGCTCTGACATCTACTACCCAAGTGACCTTGGTTAAAATAAGTCCCTTAACCTCCCAAGGCTTCAGATCTTGGCTGTACAATAAGGAGGGTGAACCAGGTAGCTTCAAGGTTCCTTCCAGCCCTAGATATAGTCAGTCACTCAATACACACATTATTTTATAGGGTCAAATCCCCGCTTTACCATTTCTACCTATGTGACCATGGGCAAGTCAGGCATCCTTTCTGAACCTTCATTTCCTCATTTAAAAATGATGGACTTTGGCCAGACAGACTCTGAGGTCCCTTCTGTATCTAATGAGATAATATGTGGAAAGTGCTTTGCTGACCTTATATGAATGTTAGCTTTTGGTGTGATGATTGACATGGGCCTAGAGACAACTCAGTTCAGGGACCAGTGCCTTACTGAGGTGGTTTGAGCCTGGCCACAGAGATCCAGCAGCCTCCCAGAGGGCAAGGAAGGAAATCTTAGACTGCTCCTTCTCTCCTTCTGGATTGGAGGGGGGCTAGGGAAGGGAGAGGCCCTGGATCAGAGTTGCCAAAAGTAGACCAGCAGCTGGAGGGAGGGAAAGAATAATTCTACAGCCTGTTAGAGCAACATGGTGCCTGCAGAAAGGATGATGGAGTGCCTTCTCCAGGAAGCCAGGTCTCCCTTCGGGGGATGGGCTAATTTGGAGCCTGTTAAATAACGGTTGGTTATTGAGGATTGGGAAGGAATCAGTACAGGACACGGTGGGTTTGTTCCTTCAAACACTTGCACTGCTAGGAACAGGTTTAGATCTTAAAATGCTGCTGTGTCTCGGACCAAGAGCTCTCATAGACGTGACTTCATGTATCCTCCTGACAACCCCGGGTGTGGGGAGTGGCCCTATTTTACAAATGTGAAAACTGACACACACAGAAAGAAGAGAATTGTTCCATGTCACATGGTTAATGACAGTCACCACTAGAAGTCTAGTCAGGAAAAAGAGCATTTAGCTCTCAAGTCTCTCCCAGTCTAATGGGAGATTGTTGTTGCTTGTCCTTAATTCTCGAAGAGGACCATGACATCGAGGAGGTGATGCCATGACTGGCAAGTGAATTGGATTTAAGTGAGTGAGGGCTGTGCAAAGTCACCAGCCTCACTTTCTCCTCCAGAGTCATCTGGGTCTTAGGACCACTGGAGATGGCCCCCATCTAATGGGAGAGACAATGTGCAAACAACCCAGGGCAAACAAGATATCTATATGTGTATACATACAGATATGTGTAGATATAGTATGTGTGTATGTACACATGCTCGATGTAGTACGCATGCTTATTGTATGTAATATATGCATATCTTTATAGACAGAAGATTAATTGAAGATAATCTTAAAGGGAATGAGAATAGGCTTATTGACAATGGTAAGACTTGCAGGAAGCCAGAGAAACCAGGAGGAAGAGCTCTCCAGGCATGAGGATAGCCAGTGAAAGAACAGAGTTTGGAGGTGGGGTGTCCTGTGAGAGACACATCAGGGAGGTCAATGTCACTGGGTCATCAAGTCCCTGGAGCAGAGTGATGTGTGAGAAGACTAGAGGGGGCCAGGTGATGAACGGCTTGAAAAGAGAAACAGAGAATTTTCTCTTTGATCCTGAAGGTCATAGGGAGTCATAGGAGTTTATTGAACAGGAGGAAGGCATGGTCAGATCTCAATGGAGGATGAACCAGGGAGTGGGGAGCCTTGAGGCAGGCAGGCCAATCAGCAGGCTGCTGCAATAGCCCAGGCAGGAGGTGATGAGGGCTTGTACTAGGCTGATGGCAGCAGCAGAGGAAAGAAGGGAGTATGTTCTAGAGATATTAGGAGGGTAGTATTGATAGTACTTGGCAACTGAGTGAATGTGGGAGGTGAGAGAGAGTGAGGAGTTGAGGAGGACACCTAGCTGGGAGCCTAGGTGACAAGGGGGATGGTGGTACCCTTGACACCATCGTCTCCTCTGGTGTCAGGTGTCTGGTGTCTGGTGCCTAGAAGTCAGGAGGAGGGGAAAGATAAATGAGTTCAGTTTTGGACATGTAGGGTCAGAGTCATCTGCAGGATATCTAGTTCACGATGTTTGATAGGTAGCTGGAAATGGGAAATGTTTCCTACTTCAAACTCTGTTGTTTCTATCTCTGTTCCAAGATTCATCAGCATCAGATGGGGAAAGAGGCCTGGACCTGGAGTCAAAAGACATTTTGCATTTCCAGTTCTGATACTTGTGAGTTTGAGAAAATAAGGTCCCCACTCTTGGCCTCAATTTACCCATCTGTAAAGTGAGGGGGTTGGACTAGATCTTAACTGAACCCCTCTGGCAGCCAGGTAAAGTCTTTGGATCCTTTCTTAGAATAAGATTTTTAAATAAAATACATAGGATTGCAAAGGAAACCAATTATATTGACATGCCATAATCAAAATCTTTTTTTTAAATTTTTGCTTTTTTTTTTTGTTGAGACAATTGGGGTTAAGTGACTTGCCCAGAGTCACAGAGCTAGTAAGTGTCAAGTGTTTGGTCTGAAGCCAGATCTGAACTCAGGTCCTCCTGACTCCAAGGCCGGAGCTCTATCCATTGCACCACCCAGCTACCCCTCAAAATCTTTTTAAAAACAACTCCATGGACCCCAGGTTAAGAAACCCTTGACTAGATGACCTCCAGGGCTCTTCTCTGCTGGCCTGTGATTTTGTGATAGAACAGTGTAGTCATCATGTAAAATAAAAGAGATGAATTAGGAATTATGAGTTATGTTTCTAGGTTGATATCATGGTTTGGGGGGAATCTGGGGGAGTCTGCTGGCTTTTGGAGGGCCTTCCATTTCTCCATCTGTAGATGTCAGTCCTTTCTGCCTTCCTCGATAAGAGGCTTTCTAGATTTGATGCTACCCTTGACTGTGGGTGGATATGGAGCCATGTGTATACAAAGAAGGTGGTATTTGGCTATTCACTATATTTTGAGGGTACAGTCATAACTTTACACTTGAATATAAAAAATCCTGTCCCAATATGAAGTGGGAAATCAGCTCCTTTTTTTTTTTTTTAAAGACAGCTTAATTATCATGCATAGATCTGCACAGATCATGCATCTGGCCATAGAGCCAGAGACACCTGGGTTCAAATCTTGCCTCCAATATGTACTGACTGTGTGACCCTGGGCAAGTCACTTAACCTCTCAGTTTTCTAGGAGACTTTCTTTTTTTTTTTCCTTAATGGTAATTTTTATTAATTTTTTTGTTTTCAACATTTACTTTCACAAGATTTTGAGTTCCAAATTTTCACCCCATCTCACCCCTCCCCCCACCCCAAGATGGCATGCATTCTAAATACCCTTTCCCCTAGCCTGCCTTCCCTTATCTTGCCCCTGCTTCTCTTATCCCCTTCCCCTTCAATTTTCCTATAGGGCAGGATGGATTTCTGTACCTCATTTCCTATATTTCTTATTTCCCAGTTGCATGTGAAAACATTTTTTTAAACATGTATTTTTAAAACTTTGGGTTCCAAATTTTCTCCCATCCTCCCTCCCCACCCACTCTCATTGATAAGGCAAGCAACTAAATATAGGTTATATATGTGCAGTTATGCAAAACACTTCCATAGTAGACATGCCGTGAAAAACTATTTCCCTTAATCCTATCCCACCCACCCATTTATTCTATTCTTTCTTTTGACCCTGACCCTCCTCAGAAGTATTTGCTTGTGATTACTCCCTTTCCCAATCTGCCCTCCTCTCTATCATTCCCCTACTCTCTTGTACCCTTCCCCCCCCTATTTTCTTGTAGGGTAAGACAGATTTCCACACCCAACTGAGTGTGTATGTTATTCCCTCCTTAAGTCAAATCCTATGAGAATAAGATTCACTCATTCCCTCTCACCTTCCCCTGTTTCCCCTCCACTGTAAAAGCATTTTCTTTTCTGTTTTTTTTTTTTGTGGGATAATTTACCCTGTCATATCTCTCCCTTTCTCCTTCTCCTAGATTATTCCTCTCTCACCCCTTAATTTTATTCTTCAGATATTACCCCTTCATTTTCAACTCACCCTGTGCCCTCTATCTATCTATCTATATCTATATATATGTACATATAATTTTTTACCCTCCAACTACCTTAATACTGACAAAGGTCTCATGAGTTACAAATATCATCTTTCCATGCAGGAATGTAAACAGTTCAACCTTAATAAGTCTCTTGTGATTTTCTCTTTCCTGTTTATCTCTTCATGTTCCACTCGAGTCTTGTATTTGAAAATCAAATTTTCTATTCAACTCTGGTCTTTTCATCAAGAATGCTTGAAAGTCCTCTGTTTCACTTAATGACCATTTTTTCCCCTGCAGGATTATACTCAGTTTTGCTGGGTAGGTGAT
The DNA here is from genome assembly GCF_900497805.2 of Vombatus ursinus. Classification (NCBI taxonomy): domain Eukaryota; kingdom Metazoa; phylum Chordata; class Mammalia; order Diprotodontia; family Vombatidae; genus Vombatus; species Vombatus ursinus. The sequence goes on along the minus strand of NW_020949548.1, from coordinate 12,827,095 downwards.
TCTTGGTTGTAGTCCTATCTCCTTTGCTCTCCGGAATATTATATTCCATGCCCTGTGGTCCCTTAATGTAGAAGCAGCTAAATCTTGTGTTACCCTGATTGTGTTTCCACAATACTTGAATTGTTTCTTTCTGGCTGCTTGTAATATTTTCTCCTTGACCTGGGAACTCTGGAATTTGGCTACAATATTCCTAGGAGTTTTCCTTCGGGGATCTCTTTCAGGAGGAGATTGGTGGATTCTTTCCATTTCTATTTTGCCCTCTGGTTCTGAAATATCAGGACAGTTTTCCTGGATCATTTCTTGAAAGATGATGTCTAGGCTCTTTTTTTGATCATGGCTTTCAGATAATACAATAATTTTAAAATTCTCTCTCCTGGATCTATTTTCCAGGTCAGTTGTTTTTCCAATGAAATATTTCACATTGTTTTCTAATTTTTCATTCTTTTGGATTTGTTTTACAGTGTCTTGATTTCTCATAAAGTCACTAGCTTCCAGTTGCTCCATTCTAATTTTTAAGGAAGTATTTTCTTCAGTAAGCTTTTGGACTTCCTTTTCCATTTGGCCAATTTTGCTTTTTAAGGCATTCTTCTCCAAATTGGCTTTTTGGACCTCTTTTGCCATTTGGGTTAGGCTATTTTTTAAGGTGTTATTTTCTTCAGTACTTTTTTGGGTCTCCGTTAGCAAGCTGTTGACTTGTTTTTCATGATTTTCTTGCATCACTCTCAGTTTTTCCTCTACTTCTCTTACTTGCTTCTCAAAATCCCTTTTGAGCTCTTCCAAGGCCTGGGACTGATTCATATTTTTCTTGGAGGCTTTGGATGTAGGAGCTTTGACTTTGTTGTCTTCTTCTGGTTGTATGTTTTGATCTTCTTTGTGACCAAAGTAAAATAATATAGTCTGACTCTTTTTGCACTGCTTACTCATGATCCTGGCCAATTACTTGAGTTTTGAACTCTTTGTTAAGGTAAAAGTCTGCTTCCAATGTGAAGAGTGTACTGTCCCAAGCTTCAGGGGTTTGTACAGCTATTTTCAGAGGTACTTCTAGGGACCTGTAAATTTTCAGTTCTTCCAAGGTGGTATGATAAGGGACGAGGTGTTTCCTCTCCATAGCCACAACAAGCTTTCACCACACCAGCTGTTCCTCCTTACCCCAGGACTGCCCCTCAGAACTGTGACCCAAATCCAAGCACAGGCAAAGCAAGAGATTCCTGCCTCAGCACTGGCAAAGAGATCCCTGCAATCCCCCTCTGATCAGCCATTGGATTCCCCCTCAGTCTGTGGGCTGGAAGCTCTGGAAAAAGTCGAGGCCCTGGGCCACGCTCGAGACTTGCGACTGAGACCTAGTTCCTCTCTCACCTCAGTCATAGACTTTTCCCACTGACCTTCCATGTTGTCTTTGGCATTCATGGGTTGAGAAGTATGGAAACTGCCACAGCTGCCCACGATTCAGTCCTCTGAGGCCGGCTCCAGGGTCGCTGTGGCCTGCACGCCCATGCCGAACTGCGCTCCTCTCCCCACCCTGTGCTCCTCTCCCCACCCTGCGTGATATGCCTTTCCAATCAACCATCCAGGCTGTCTTTGGCTGTAAATTTGTTTTACTCTGTCTTTTTGTGGATTCTGCTGCTTTAGAATTTGTTTAGAGCCATTTATTTTAGGTATTTGGAGGGCTTTGGGAAAGAGCTCAAGACAGTCACTGCTTTCCCTCTGCCATCTTGGCTCCGCCCCTAGGAGACTTGCTAAGGTGTTGACCTGCATTGGTAAAGGGAATTTCCTCATGGTAAGAAGGGTCCCTATCCTGGGGAAATCACAGGTCCAGACCCTATATCTTAGTTGCAGGTACAAATTATTTTTTCTTTCTTTTTTGAGAGGGAAATTTCTAAGGAATATACTTGGAAAAACTTGTTTTTTAATTCCAGGCTTTCCAGACCACTCAATTTTTATTCTTTAAGGCCACCTTCTTTGTAAGAAGGATAGCTTTCAAAAATTATCATTAACTTTAAACATCTTTTTGTTTTATTTCATTCCCAAATATATCTATTCCTTCTCCCCTACCCAGAGAACCATCCTGAGTAATAAAGAATAAAAAAGAGAGGAAAAAAGTAGCCCAGCAAAAATAACCAGTGTATCAACTGAACCTGATGGTATATGTAATACTTTACACCCATAGTCCTCCATCTCTGCACAGAAGGGAAGGAGGCTAATTTCTTTGGGGATAAGCTTGGTTGCTATAATTGCAGTTTTCAGTTTTGTTGTTATTTGCTTCTTTTCATTTACATTGTTGCAGTTAAAGTCTGTTGCTTTCCTAGTTCTGCTTAACTAGACCATGTGTCCTTTCATATGTCTTCCTATGCTTCTCTAAATTGAAGAAGGGAAACTTCTTTTTTTTTTTTTTGCTTTTTGGTGAGGCAGTCGCGGTTAACTGACTTGCCCAGGGTCACACAGCTAAGTAAGTTTCCAGTGTCTGAGGCCGGATTTGAACTCAGGTCCTCCTGACTCCAAGGCTGGAACTCTATCCACTGCACCACCTCGCTGTCCCAGAAGGGAAACTTTTAATGCTTCTTTTCTTCCTGACTTTGAAAGACAATGTGGTCCATGGCAAAATGTGCTGGCTTTGGAACTAGAGGACCTGAGTTCAAATCCTGTTACTTGTTGCCTATATGACCTTGGGCAAGTCACTTCATGTCATTGGGCCTCAGTTTCCTCACCTGTACAAGGAGGGAGTTTGGCTAGATGACTTCCGAGGTTCCTCCCAGCTCTTAATCTATGCTCCTATGACCCCTCCAAGATGTGAATCTTTTAGATTACACGGCTTATTTACTGAAGAAGCCCAGGAATTGTCCAGTTACAGAGAATAGATTCAGGCACATTTGGACATTCTAGCAGACTCAGGAGATATAGTCCTGGGCACTAAAAATGGGAAGAAAGTTGCAGGTTGGAGGCCTTCCATTTTCACTAAGGTTTAAATCATTAGCCTCGATTTTAGGGAGATCACTGAGCCATACTCTCTACCAACTTTGTAGTTACTTTCTTTAACAGGTCCCATATACATTATTACCCTTTAAGTTCTTTTCTCACAAGTATTCCCATTTTACAGATAAGGAAACTGAGGCTTGGAGAGGTAAACTCATTTTGTAGGTCACATGGCTACAGACTTGAACTCCTGTCTTTTGACTCCAAGATTACTGCTATTACCATTATACCACACTGCCTCTCTTACGAAGGAGCTGGATTGAACAATATAGGAAAATTCAACAAGCACTGATTAATCAACTGGTATGCGCCAGGCACTGTGCTGAGGAGACAAAAGCACAAATCAAACAATCCCTGCCCTCAGGGAGCTTACATTCTATTGGGGGAGAAATAATGTGCACAAATGAGTGAATGCAAAATATATGCAAAGTAGTTCGGCAGAGTAGATCCCTAAGGACCAGGGAGATGAGGAAAGGATGTCGGATGTCGGATGTTGGATGGTGGCGCTTGAGCTGAGCGAGGCAGAGAGGGACAGAGGACAGACTGCCTTTGCAAAGGCACGGAGACCATCATGTCGGAGCATCATTGAATGGGCTGGAATGTGGGGTGTGTGAAGACAAGTCATGTACACCAAGGTGAGGCTGACAGCCTGGGAAGTCATCAGGGCTGGGGGAGCAGCACAAGAAATGCTCACCTGACAACATAAAAGAAAACTTTACTGACAGCCTTCAGACCTGGGATCAATGCAGCGACCAGCAGTGGCTTCAGAGGTTTCTGCTTCTCAGCAGGAAGGTGGTGGCCTGAGGGCAAGACTGGGCTGTACCTTTCCAGACACGATCCACGGATTGATTTGTTCTCCTCAACTATGCTTATTTTTGATATAAGGGACGGATCTCTCGGTGGGACTGGGGTGTGAAAGTCATTGGGAAGAGACAGTGATGTAAAAAAAAAAATCTCCTCTGGCTCCTAAGGGTCCACCCCAAGGACACTGGAATGATGTAGACTGGGCATAATCGGGACCCCAGAGAGATCATTATTTCTTCTTTGTTCACTCTCCCCTTTCAGAGTTTTTCTCTGGGAAATAATTGCCCATGTCGAGGTTTACTTGAAGTGCCCATAATGAATCTCTGACTCTCACACACTACTTAGTATATAATATACGTATAGAGGATAGCCTTTCTTTCCTCTACCACTGATAATGTATAAGACACAAAAGGGAAAGGAATAAGCATTATGTAGTACATACTCTTCCAGGCACTGTGCCAAGCAAATATTACCTATTTGATCCTCATAACAGCTCGGAGAGGTAGGAGCTGTTATTATCCCCATTTTACAGTCGAGAAATTGAGGCACACAGAGGTTCATTGCTCAGGGTCATACGTCTAATAAATGTTGTCTGAGGTTGAATTTGAACTCACATCTTCTTGACCCCAGGTCCAGCACTCTATCCACTGCCCGAAAAAAAAATTCATAGGAATCTGTGAACCAAATAAATTCTTAGTCTCTTAGTCTTATCTGAAAGGGGGACTTTTTTTTGGGGGGGGGGGCTATTGAACGAATACTCCTTACTCATCTCAGATGAGCAACTCATGTCAGTAGCAAGGATGGCGAGCTCCATAGCTCTTGCCTCTCTTCACCCCCATTCACTCCCTTGATGACATCAGTCTGCCAGCTACTGGACTCTCCTCCACCGTTGGTCCTTTTCTTCTTCCATGAAACATGCTGCTGAAGAAAACCTCTCCCTCCAGCAAGCTAGGTTCCTGGATGCTTGAATCAGGAACTCCTGATCTCTTGGAAACTCTAGACATTGGCTATCCAGAGCTCAAGATTATCTACAAGGCAACCTCCAAGGGTGAGTGATCCTTTGTTGATTGACTTCTTTCTACTCCAAGGAGCAAAATGCTGAGGAAATCTTCTCCCACTAGGAAGTCCAGCACCTGGACATTCAGACTCAGGAATTCTGGTATGCCCAGTGCTAAATCTTGGCATATACAATTTGCCTAACATATAGACATATTAGTTAGGCAGAATGACAGACAGTATCTCGGGAGAAAGTTAATGGGCTGAGTTGTCCCCTTGACTTGCCACTTAGCTTAGTCATCCTAAATGTGCTCATTTCAAGTGATTGGGCAATGTCTTAATTGTATGAAGACTTGTCTATTAAAAGTATACATCATCATCAGGTCAGAGCCACATCACGTTGCCCCGGGCTCATGGTGTGGCCCCTTATTGCCACAGGTAGCCACATCTGGCTTCCTCCTGAGGTCCTGATTCTTTCTTTGACTGCTTGATTCTGCCTTAGCAGAAAAAGGTATCAGGGAAAGGAGAGGATAGATAGGTAGACAGGGTTTGAAGGACAGCAACATGACAGAAGACCTGTTGACATTTTTTTCATTGGAATTGAGGTGTCCCAGAGGCAACGTGGGAATGTCTGAGCCAGGATGTGGTAGGGATATAAGGATCCTTGGCCTGGACCCCGGTGGCTGTCTCTCCAGAGAACATAGTGTTTCCTCTAGCTCAGCTGTGCTTGGGACTGTGAGAGCTCAGACTATTATCTGGGATGCTGAGTGTGGTGGGCTCACTTGGCATCCTCGAGTTGTTGTTCCTGGCACTACTGAGCAGCTTGGAGACAGCACTGTTCATTAAGGCTGCTAATGGCTACTGGCTCTGACTCCAAACCTCAGCCTTCATTCCAGTCAGAGATGCATTCTTGCCTCATTTGGCCCTCCAAAGAGCAGGCCTGAGCCTATGGCTGCCTGCTAGTGCCAGGGGAGGTCCTTCCCTTTGGAGTTTTTGGCCTCTGTTTCATCCTGTTGGCTCAAAAGGAGCTTGTAGCCTACTAACACCACCAGGTCCTTTTCATGTAACCGGCCAGCTAGCCAGCCCATACTTTACACAGCGGATTTTTGGATCCAAATGTAAGACTTCATGTTTATTCGCTGACACCTCTACAGACATGATTTCATCACTGTGTACCCCCTCCAATTGTACAGCCTGCAAGTACATTCATGCCTTCTCATCCTGTGGAGCTATTGTCTGGAGTCATTTATATATCCTCTACAGCAAATCCACCTATGACCCTGGGTGCCTTCCTCTTGACTTTGTGTGGATAACAAGCAGGAGCAGAAGCCCGGGGGCCATCTGCTAATTATCTCTTGCTCCGTAACAAGCCCACCTCCATTTCCACTTATTGGCTCTTCTGGGGATATCCTTCAGGCCATTTCTGCACAATTCTTTATTGAGAATATGTTGCAGCTTACGCATCCCCACCATGCATCTCTCCATTGCCTCTTGGCCAACCCACAATTTGAATTCCTCAGAGACTGTGGTGTTCTGTGATTTGCAGGCGGGAAGCATCCTCAGAAGAATACTGATGTTTTAAAAAGAAAATGGGTCTTTATTTCAGGGAGAAGCTTGGGATAGTTGAGAACACTGCCCGATTTTCCAAAGGCGATCTAACCTGCTCTGTTGCTTCCAGTTACTTGCCTAATTAATGTCTCTGTGTTAGGCAAATTTTACATGCCAATTAATTGTCCATCTGAAAGGTCTGTGCAAGATATAAGCATATAATACACATACATGTATGTACGTGTACACATGCATATTCTGTGTGTACATATATACACGTGCTCATATATATTGTGTTATCATATACATATATGTGTCTATATATACTTCTCCATGCCTAGAATGCTTTCCTCATCTCCGCCCCCCGGCTACCTTCAAGCCTCAACTAAAGTCCCAACTTCTATATGAAGCATTTCCGAGGTCTTTTAATTCTACTGCCTTCTCTCTTTTAATTGTCTCCTATTTATTTTTTATATAGCTTGTTTGTGTGTGTATATAAATATATTTTGTTGTCTCTCCCATTAGACTGTGAGCTCCTGGAGGGCAGGGACTGTCCTCTGTTTCATTTTGTATCCCAGTGCTTGGTACAGTGTGGGCATTTAATAAATGCTTGTCGACTGACATTAATATATGTATATATGAATATGGATGTATATATTGGTATATGGCTATCTATCTACACACACACACACACCCAGTACATTATGTATATGCATACATGACTATTAGCTCTATGTTCCTGTCCACTTAGCTGCGTTTTGTAGGCTGTATAATAGACATCCTTCATCTACTTGATTTTTCCTGTGGGATAATTAGCTCAAACTCTTTTTAGTGATTATGGATTTGAGGAGTCTGGAGCTTGAGGCATTCTGCCCAATGTCACCCACAAAAAGGAGCACTTAGGAGACCTCACCATCTGTAGGAAATCTCTAGTCTATTTGGACTCTCCATTGGATAGTCTTCCTAGACATGGCAAGAACCTTTGGTTGAGAGGTTGTGTCAATATCTGTTCTTTTAGCCCTTTCCTATTATTTATTTATTTGCATTAACAGTTCACTTATGTAACTCAGGTTTGAGTAGCCTTAACTGTACCATTTTTTTTTTGTTTGATGAAATATTGTTTGTGATCTTTGTTCTAAACAAGTGCATGGCCTAACAATAGGCGAACTGTTGAGTTATCAATGATTCTCTAGGCATTTTCTGCATGTTAAAATATAAAGAATTGTGTATATTTTTAAAATGGTATCTGATGCTTGCATATCTAGTACTTCCTGGTTCCCTTCTTGAAGAAAGAATACATGCTTTACAGGCCTGAGGCTTCCCCATTGTTAACTGATTTGAGAATTCCCTGAGAGGCCCCTGAGAATTCAGTCCTGTGCTCCTTAGTACAGAGGGAGCATCCTTCAGGCAGAAGATAAGGGTGGCATGGGCTAGAGGGAAAGAAATATAGTTTCAAGGCTGATGGACGACAGATGTAGGGCGTTGTTTTGTGGTTGCTCATTTGCAAAACAGCAAGGTGGCACTTTCATGCCTAAGAAAGGAATCTCTGGGGCTTCCTCTTCCCTTCTGGTGTCACCTGGGCAGCAGGAAAAAGCAGTGAGATTATAATAGCTTGGCTTTGTCTACAATATCACTGCAAGATTTTTAGTGTGGTCATTATGAGCCCCATCCTACGGCTGAGGTAATGGGATCTCAGAGAAGTTAAGTGACTTGTCCATGGTCACACAGCTAGTCAATGTCTGAGGCAGAATTCCAGTCCAGGTCTCCCGATGCCAAATCCTGGACTCTAACCATTACACCATGTCACTTCTCACCTTGGTAAAGGTCACTCAGGTGGCTGAAATCCAGAAGCTCATTCCCCTCCCCAACCCGCAAACCACAAGGAAATGGTCCTTTGGACTGAAGGATTATGGGTAGGGGGAAATGATAGGGATCCCTCTGGGGCTGGGTGGGCTCCCTCTGTGTTTCATGTAGCACCATCTATGTCTACGTCCACATCCACATGCATGCCCTGTCCCCTTGCCACAGTCTCCTTTAACAGGCTTTCCCGCTGCACTGCTGGTCTTTACCCTGGTGTTAGGATGACCATTTTCCAATGTGATCCCAGTGCTATCCTAAAGGCATCTCTGCAGCTCCCACCTTGGTGCCCGACTCCAGAGATGCCACCTCCTCCCTTCCTGAGGGACCTACCTGAAAGGTCCTGCCATTCCTTTTTGCCATAATGCCCTCACTCTCTGCTACCTCCCTGTAGATCACTGTAGAGGATTACGAGCAGGCTGCCAAGAGCCTGGCCAAGGCCCTGATGATTCGGGAGAAGTATTCGAGGCTTGCCTACCACCGTTTCCCAAGGACCACTGCCCAGTACCTGTGCCCTCAGAGGGCTGAGAAGTGGGGCCCTGGGGATGAGGTATTTCCAGGTATGATTGGCTGTGTTGGGAGGGAGGGAGGGATCCTGCTACTCCCAGAGCTACTTCCAGAAGATCAATTCAGCATTTATTAAACACTTTTTATGTGTGCTGGGAATTGCAGGAGATACAAAGATGAATAAGACATGGTATCTGCCCTCAGGCAGTGAGGAGGCGCAGTGGATAGAGTGCCAGGTCTGTAGTTAAGAAGATTCAGCTTCCTGACTTCAAATCTGGCCTCAGATACTTACTAACTGTGTGACTCTGAGCAAGTCACTTAACCCTCTTTGCCTCAGTTTCCTCATCTGTAAAATGTGTTGAAGAAGGAAATGGTAAACCACCCTAGTATCTCTGCCAAGAAAATCCCAAATGGAGTCACAAAGAGTCAGACAGGATTGAAAAGGACTCAACAGCCACATCCGCCCTCAGGGAACTTAGAATTTAGTGGGGGATATATGATAAAAGATGTGTACAGATAGCTGTAATACATACCAGTAGATAGCAAGGTGGTGTAGTCGGTGCTGGGCTTAAAATTGGGAACACCTGAGTTCAAATCCTGCCTCAGAAACCTATTAACTGTGTGACCTTGGGAAAAGTATTTAACCTCAGTTTCCTTATCTGTAAAATGAGAATAATAACACTTACCTCAGGATTGTCATCAGGATCAAATGAGGTGACACATAAGGTGCTTTGCAAAACTAAATCTAGCTGTAATAATAATATAATATATAATGTTACTACTATACAATAACTCTTGTTGTACCAGAATACAAGTGCAGCCCAGATGCTAGGAGAGATCAGAGGAAGCAGAGAACTTTGCAGCTGAGGGTAACAGAGCAGGTTTCACGGGAAAGATGGCATCTGAGCCTGAGCCTTGAAAGATGGGTGAAGGGAAGGAGAAGGGGATAAGCATTTATATAGCACCTACTATGTGCTTAGCTTTTAATCATTGAATGAGAGTTGACCAAGGTCTCCCATTGCATCTGGGGCCATCACCAGTCATCTTCACCTGTGTCTTGCCACTGGACTCTAGTGACTCTGTTCAGCTCTGCCTCACTTAAATCCAGTTCACTTGCAAATCAAGACATCACTCTCCTGAGGTCATTGGCCCTCTTCAAGAATGAAGATAATGTGTGCCAGGCCCTAAGCCAAGAGCTTTACAAATATTATCTTACAAGTGATGTTATTATCCCCATTTTACAGTTGAGGAAGCAGGCAAACAGAGGTTCAGTGACTTGCTCAGGGTTGAATAGTTAGTATCTGAGGTCAAATTTGAACTCAGGTCTTCCTGATTTCAGGCCCATCACTCTACATGCTGTGCCACCTCCCTGAAGGGAGAGAGGAGGCATTCCAGGCATTCAGGCAGCATTGGCAAATGCCCAGAGGTAGGAAAGAGCAGGATGTGTAAGAGGAATGGTGAGTAGACAAGTGAGGTCAGAGCATAGGCTATTTGAAGGGAAGCTAAGAAGGTTTTAGCACTCATCAGCTGACTTTGTGAGACCCTTTCACCAGCCAGAGTCAGTTCCCTTGAATAATATTTCCCTATGGGACTCCTAGATCTGGAATGGACCTTGGGGGTCATCGGGTCCAACCTTCTTCATTCTATTGATGCAGAAACCGAGACCTTGAGAGATTAAGAGATTTGTAAGGAGGTAGCTGGTTAGAGCTCAGGTCCCATGACTCTAGAGACAGTGCCCTTTCCACTGTACCAAGTTACCTGTTGTAGCTTCTGAATTTCAATTTACTCAGCAAGTATTTTTTTTTTTAATATGGTCAGAGTGGGAATTTGTTTTGCTTAATATGAATATTTGTTATAGTGTTAAACAACATTCTTCTTCAACATTTCTCTTCCCTTTGCTTCTTCTTTCCCTTCCCTTCTTTTTTTTTAAAATTAATTAATTTATTTTTAGTTTCTTTTTGGGGGGGGGCTAGGCAATGGGGTTAAATGACTTGCCCAGGGTCACACAGCTAGTGGGTAGGTATCAAGTGTCTGAGGCTGGATTTGAATTCAGGTCCTCCTGACTCCAGGGCTGGTGCTCTATCCACCTTGCCACCTAGCAGCCCCTAATTTTAGTTTTCAACATTCATTTCCATAAGCTTTTGAGTTTTAAATTTTCTCTCCCTCTCTCCTTCCCTTCCCCAAGATGGCGTGCAATCTGATGTAGGCGCTACATATACATTCCTGTTAAACATATTTTCATATTAGTCATGTTGTAAAGAAGAATTAGAATCAATGGGAGGAACCACAAGAAGGAGGAAACAAAACAACAAAAAAAGAGAGCAAATAGTATGCTTCAATGTGCATTCAGACTGCATATTTCTTTCTCTGGATGTGGATAGCTTTTTCCATTGTGAAGCTTTTGGAGTTATCTTAGATCCTTGTATTGTTGTTTACTCAACAAATATTTATTGAGTGTCTAGGATGTGGCTAAGTCCTGTTCTGGGTTCAGTGTTAGGATATGGAGCCTTATAAAACCTACCTAGTCTTTGCTCTGGGTGGACTCACTGCTTGGGAGCCACAACTTCCACTTAGGAAACATTTAAATAAAAATAAAAGACAGTAGATGATTAAGTTTCCAAATGAGCACAGAAATGAGCCCATTGGCGCCTCTCTTTGGCTCTCAGGGGCCAGAAAAGACGGATGGGTGTGAGCTGGGTGGACAGGGAAGGCTCTCTGGGGGAGGTATTGAGTTACCTCTTTGATGATCCCAGCATGCCAATTAGAGACTTGAGACTAAATAACTTAAATGGAAAAATGGGGGCAAGAGCAAGTCTTTCCTAAAGCATCTCTCTTAAAAGCTCTTTTATGGGCTGGTTGAACTCATGCCCAGTGTAACGGTGTGGTGCCTGGTGGCAGGCAGCTCTGTGCCAGCTTCCCCAGGCAGGATTCAGGAAGCCGTTTGGTTCTGCCCAGCTGCACGCTGTTGGCGTGGGTCTGTGCAGGAGCATGATGTCCTGGGGCTCAGCCTCTTTACCTATCCATAGGCTGTTTACCTTGAGTGGTAGCTCATGAAAACTAGTGAAGGGAGGAGCAGGAGACCTAGGTTTTAGTCCTGAAGCTCGGTGCCTGCCTGAGGATCGTAGAATTAGACCTGGAAGGGATTTTAGGGACCATCTAGTCCAGGGTTGGGGAACTGGTGGCCTCTAGGCCACATGTGGCCCTCTAGGTCCTCAAGTATGGCCCTGTGACTGAATCCAAACTTTCTTTCTTTCACAAGTGACCTCGAGGCCGCAGATTCCCCACCCCTGATCTAGTCTACAGATTACAGATGAGGAAACTGAGTCTCAGAGATTTGGGGAACCGGCCAAAGGCAGCAGAGGGTCATAGGTCTAGCTTATTATTCTAGGGAGGGAGTAAGAGAGGTAGTATTTGAACCTGGGTCCTCAGGCTTTTGTTTTCCTGTAAGGAATGACCCACTTGGTTCTGTTCAGGAATGTTGGAAAGATTAATTCAATAACACACCAGAAGCATGTTGTGCTTTTTGGAAGGATATTAAACCCAGGTATGCTTATGGAATGTGCGCCCGTTGACCGAGAAATGCCAGAATGTGCTGAGAGGAGGTGATGGGATTCAGGGAGGCCTCAGTCACAGGGGTGGTGAACCTGCCCTAGAAGGATGATGCATGAAGTGAATTGGTTTAGGCTTGGTATCAAGGGGCCTTTTCTTCTGAGAACCTAAGAATCATTCACAGGCCACCATTAGCCAGAGTCAAGAGGTCATCCCAGAGCAAGGATTCCTAACAGGGAGTCCATGGACCCTGAGGGTTCTGTGGCTAGGATATGGCTAGCCCTGTTCTGGGTTCAGTATTAGGATATGCAGCCTTATAAAACCTAGTCTCTGCCCTTGTGTCAGGGATTCTATGAACTTGGATGGGTTTGGGGGTGGGGGGAAACAACCCTACATCTGTATTTTCTTTTTTCTTTTTTCGGTGAGGCAATTGGTGTTAAGTGACTTGCCTAGGGTCACACAAATAGTGCCAAGTATCTGAGGCTGGATTTGAACTCATATCCTCCTAACTCCAGGGTGCTCTATACACCGTACCACTTAGCTGCCCCCTGCATCTCTATTTTCACTAACCCTTTAGTTTCCTTTGTAATTCTATGTATTTCATTTAATGCATTTAAAAGCATCATTCTGAGAAGGGATCTATAGGCTTCACCAGCCTGCCACAAAAAATGGTTAGGATTCTTTGTCCTAGAGGCAGGCGGGTGGCATGGTGGATACAGTGCCAGACTCAGAGTCAGGAAGACCTGAGTTCAAATCTCTCCTCAGACACTGAATAGATATGTGACCCTGGGTAAGTCACTTAACTTCTGTTTGCCTCAGTTTCCTCATCTATAAAAGGGCGATAATACTAGCACCTCCCTCCCAGGGTTGTTGTGAGGATTCAAAGGAAATAATACTTGTAAAGCATTTAGCACAGTGCCTGGCACATAGCAGGCACTATATAAATGCTAGCTAATATTGTTAATATTGGAAGCCATCCCTCTCCATGGAGTCCTTAAGCTGCCATCTATTGGCTTGTTTTGCAATGTAGTGACTCTGGTCTATTCTTCAGAATAGAATTGATTATATTATATATATTATATCATATCATATCATATCATATCATATCATATCATATCATATCATATCATATCATATCATATCATATTATATTATATTATATTATATTATATTACATTATATTACATTATATTACATTATATATTCTAGAGTCTCAGACTTGGAAGGATCCTCTTAGGTCATTGAGTTTCACCCCCTACTCAGAAAAGGGGGTCCCTTCTCCAGCATCCTTGAAAAGTGGTCACGCACTCTCTGCTTACCCATTTCTGGTGATGGGGAGCTCACCACTTGTAAGGGCAGCCTCTTCCATTCTTGGGCAGAGGAAAGAATTCTGGGTTCCACCTTCAGACCTTTGCTTCTCCTCTTGCTACCTATGATGATTCTCAAGTCACCCCTTTATCTGTCAAAAAGGGGACTGGGCTAGGTGACCTCAGGTCTCCCCAGCTCTAGATTTATGATTCTATGATCTAATCTGGGGGAATTTCTTATATATTGAGGTGAGATTTGCCTCCCAGTAATTCTCCCCCCGCCCCATTTGCCTTGGTTCTTTTTCTTTGGAAAAAAGAACAGAGGGATAGCAGCACCACTTTAGATCTGGTTTCTGATATCTTTTGCAGGCCAGCAGTGATGTCCCCCCTGCCTTCCCGTTTGAAGGGAACGTTTCTGGCTCATAACCAGCAGGACTCAGTTCTAAGTTTCTTTTTCTAATCTCAAGTTATGTGACATGTTGTACACAGTTAGTGCTTACTAAATTCATGTTAAAATACATTAAATTGGGAAAGGTAGGGCAATTGTTTACTTAGAAATGAGGAAACTGAGGCCTTGAGAAGTGAAGGAACTGGCCCAAAACCACTGTTTTTGTGCCTTTACACAGGTGTGCCTCCCTTCGCCATGCTTAGAAAGTTCTCCCTCCTTTCCTCCACTTCAGGGAATTCTGTCTAACCTCTGCCAAAGTGGTATTACATGAGGTCTCTCCTGTTGTCTTCAGTCACTAGTCTTCATTCTCCACCCAGTTCCTTTCTATTTATTTTGCATATACCTTATATTTACTTACCTGTGTTCCATGTTGTTCCTTCAATGGAATATAAATATAAAAATATATAAAAATTAAAAAAAATTCCTTACCCTTGAAGACAAGGAATATTGTATTTTTGAGGATAAGGACTCTTATGATTTTGGCTTTGTATCCCCAGCATCTATTCTGAAACATAGTAGATGTTTAATAAATGCTTGTTGAATGAATGAATGAATGAATGAATGAATGGAGTGAATGAATGAATGAATGAATGGAGTGAATGAATGAATGAAACCAGTTAGTAAATGAGAGGGGTAAGACTCAAACCCAGGTCTCATGACTGCATTTCTGTTGTTCTTTTCACTATGCTTTCATGCCCACCACATGGGCACCACAAATGGGACTTTTACATATTTGATTCTCAGTAGGGTAGCCTGAGATGATAGTCAGTTAGTGTCTAGGCTTGGAAGATTGAATCTAGATGGGCATGGGACAGAGGAATCTAATACCTGATCTTTGGGAGCATCATGCCTGGTGACTCAATGCCTACATACTTTTTTTATGCCTTTCCATGACCTCAGTTCTGTTTTACAGATTTCCACCCACCCCCAGAGCCACATGAAAATCCCTATTGTCTGGACAGCATGCCCCCAAACCTGGGCTACGTGCTCAGGATGCAGGGTGGTATCCTCTTTGTGTATGACAATGAAGAGATGCTGAAACGCAATGAGCCCAGAAGCCTGCCATACCCTGACCTGGAGACCTACACGGTGGACCTCAGTCACATCCTGGCCCTCATTACAGACGGTCCAACGTATGTTGCTATTGGTTTTGTTATGATTCTTGTGAAACAACATGGCATAGTGGGTAAGCCAGGAGGACCTGGGTCCAAGTCTTGTCTCTGATATGTACTGGCTATGAGATTCTGGGCAAGTCATTTAGCCTCTAGTTAGTTTAGTTAACTAATTTAGTGCTCTCGACAAACGTTTAAGATTCTAAGTTGCAGAGAATGTCTGGATATGCATTAGTAGAGGGAGAATTCCCTACACTAATGAAATCACAAATCAAATTCTTAGCCCTATTATTGTTCTCATCTTATATTTGATTGAGTTGAGAAAGAAACAGGTCACCATCCCACTTTTATTCTTTTTTGTTTAACATTTGGCAGGTTATTACCTAGATGGATAAAATAATTGCTTTTTTAATTAAACAAAATGTTGAAGTGTAATACTTCTCTAGACTCAGTGAAAGCATTTTGGGGACTTAAGTAGCAGAAAGGGTGATGAGGATTATGGGGACCTTATCCTGTCCCTACCTCGTTTTAATTCCTTCTACTAGATCTCTATATGTTGAGAGCTGTTCATTCCATGTTGTAAATCAGTCTCCATGTAGTTGAGAGGTTATGATTCTTCAGTATGGTGATCTCCATTAAAAATGCCATTCTTGAATTTTTACAGATCAGTGTTACGTCCAGACAGCTGTGGGCAACAGTTGTGGCTTGTGACAATTTTCAAATTCCAGTAGAGCTTCTATATTGTGTTCTCAGGGATATTTCCAAGACTGTGTTTGTAGTATGAGGAGCTGTCACATCTGCTAATTTATGAAGATGATTAGCTTCTGCTGGATAATTCTGGCCACTTGACCATATCTTTCTACGTATTTGGTAGATGCTCAATTTTTGGAAACTGTAGCGATATACAGCCCAGTTTCTACTCTTTGCTTACAAAGTCTACTTGAGTGAATAAGTGTAGGCTCCTTAATGATAAAGTTTCTGTAATTTCTGGTCATAATGATCTGGTCTTATATTGCTTTCTAAGACTTTCCATTTCTGTCAACCCATCAGCCATTACTATAATATAATAGCTAACATTTACAGAGTTCTTACTATGTGCCAGACACTGTGCTAAGTGGTATATAATTATTATCTTATTTGATCCTCACAACCACCCTGGGAGGTAGGTGCTATCATTATTCCCATTTTATAGATGAGGAAACAGGCAAACGGGGCAAGTGACTTGCCCAGGGTCACTCAGCTAGTAAGTGTCTGAGGTTGGATTTGAATGCATGTGTTCCTGACTCCCAGCCTGGTGACCTATCCGCTAGACCAACTACTTCCTTGTCAGCAGATTGTTGGTTGGGTTTATGAGGATGTCACCCACGGAAGGCCTTTTGTTCTGCTCCAGAATCTCGGTCATCTCACAGGCCCCATCTGTAGGCAAACCAATAATTGGTTGCCTTCAACAAGTGTACCCACGTTCAGCCTTTCCTGTTGTGCTGTGAAGGGGGAGGGGGAATTTGTTTTTTCCCCAGAAGCATTTCTATAAGTTTTTAGCTTGTTTATCATGCTGCATGAGAAGAGGGAGAAGGGAACAAGCATTTATTAAGCACCTACTATGTGTCAGGCACTGTGCTAAGCACTTAACAAATATCTCATTTGATATTTGTTGTGGCTGGGCACTATTTTTCCCCCATTTTACAGGTAAAGAAACAGAGGTAGACAGAGATTAAGTGGCTTGCCCAAGGTTACACAGCTAGTAAGAGTCTGAGGCTGAATTTGTACTCAGGTCTTCCCGATTCCAGGCCTGGCTGTCATCCATTGCATCACCTAGATGCCTCCCTTTCCATGAGGTAATACTAATTTTTCCATAATTGCCTCTGGATGATGAGCCCTATGTTTCATTAAAATTATTTTTGCTACTAATATTCTTCCTCATCGGTAAAATGCAGGGATTATATAATATGGTTTCTAAGGTACTTTGTAGTTCTGAATCTGTGATCCTAGCATCATCATCATCATCATCATTTATTATTATTAATATTATTCTACAGGAAAACATACTGTCACCGGCGACTTAACTTTTTGGAATCCAAATTCAGCCTACATGAGATGTTGAATGAAATGTCTGAGTTCAAAGAATTGAAGAGTAACCCTCATCGAGACTTCTATAATGTGAGAAAGGTGAGTCTTGGGTGAGAGCTGATGGAGAGGTGATGGGTGATGGGGTCACTCCTGGCTTTCCCAAGACTCATATCTTGTTGGGGCTTGTATCCACAGCTTGCCTTATTCTTCCTCATTTGCAGCATTAGGTCTGTAATGAGCCTGTGGCTCTCAAAGTATGAGGCCAGTCACTGATGATGTTGGGTAGAGAAAATTCTTGTGTAACAGAAGGGAAAAGAGGAAGTAGAGAAAGGAACCTTCCTCTGAATGAGGAAATCAGGTACCCACTAATTGGGGCAATACTCAGAGCCTGTTCATAATATGACATGCCTTTGCTACTTTGTCTTCCTTATGTTCCCCTCAATGGCCTGTTAATTATTTATAAGAAATAAGGTGAGCTTATTTTAAAGCTAAGGGTAGTATTTTACAATTTTTAACCCCTTCCCCCCAAAACCACATTAAAGCTTGCAATATTAATTCATGCTTAGGATCACTGGACTTGGGCGTTGTCCAGCCCAATGCTCTCTTTTCAGGATGAGCAATCTGAGACTAGAAAGGTCACATTACTTGTCCAAAGCCACTTGAGTAGTAGGGATACAAGCTAGAATTCAAAATCAGATCGAATCAGTCCAAATCCAGTGTTCTTTCCCCGATTGTGCGGCTGGGAAACATCAGACTTGCCATCCTTCCAGGTGGAGCTGTCCAAAAGATAGCTGGAGATGTAAGTCTATAACTGGGGAGAGCAGTCATGACCGGAGATTTCACTTTAGGAGTTATCAACATGGAGGTGTTAGCTGAAGATAGGGGAGGTCTGAAGGAGGCAGAGAGTACTGGGTAAGAGAAAAGAAGAGAGCACACAGAAAGGAGGTAGGAGGAGAACCTGGAGAGTGTGATATCCTGGGAGGCAAAGGAGAAGAGAATATTGGGGGGGAGAGGTGGGGAAGGTGTAATCAGTGGTGTCACATACAACAGAAAGGTCAGTGATCATGAGAATTGCAAGGGGCTCTGGATCTGGTGACAGGATGCCATTGGTGGCCTTGAAGACAGCAGTTATATTGGTGCGATGGGGCCAGGCTCCTGAGTTCTCTGAGCTAAGGAGCAGCTTCTATTTTGTAGGATCATCGCTAACAGTTCCCTCTTCTCTGTCCCACCAGCCCCAAACAGAACAATCCCTGGCTCACTTGAGAGAAATGGGATGGGTAATACCAACAAGAAGTGACGGTTTTATAATGGGTTAAAAGCTTGCAAAAGCCTTATTTAAAACTTATTTAAAGCCTCTGTTCACTTGAGCTTCATGCCAGCTCTATGAGATGAGTAACACAAACACTGTTATCCCCCTTTTAAAGATGAGGAGACTGAAGATCAAAGAATGTAAGTGACTGGCCCGTGGTAAATGGGATGAGGAGTCCCCACTCCATTAATGGAAGGTAGTACAGGGTAGTGGAGTGTGTGTGTTTGGGGGGGTATGTATATGTGTGTGTGTGTGTGTGTGTGTGTGTGTGTGTGTGTCTTCAGGGTGGGTAGGATGTGTTAGGCTAGTGCCTACAACCTTGTTCACTGGATGTCTCCAATTTCTAACTGTCCTAGCAATTTTGGATGATGAAAACGGGCATGTGTTGGGTTGAAGACTGATGGAGACAGTGGGAGATGGAACTTGATCAGATAATTGATAAAGATGAGAAGGAAAAAGAGAAAAGAAGCCCATTCTGTGTCAGGCTCTCTGATAATCACTGTGGGGAATACAAGGAATTTTTTTTTTAATTTTTTAATTTTAATTTTTTTTTAATTTTTAGGCAATTGGGGTTAAGTGACTTGCCCAGGGTCACACAGCTAGTAAGTGTCAAGTGTTTAGTCTGAGGCCGAATTTGAACTCAGGTCCTCCTGATTTCAGGGCTGGTGCTCTATCCACTGCACCACCTAGCTGCCCCCTGGAATACAAGGAATTATGAGAATCAGACCTTGCTCACTTTGGGGTTACAAAGTCATGTAAGGCGAGAGATGGAAAATATATATAAAATAAGGGCATTTCAAGGTAGAATGTGAATATTCAGTAGGAAAAGTGCCAAGTGCTGTGGGAGTCCAGAGAAGGGAGAGATCACTTTCTGCTAAGGGTTTGGAGTGGGCTTCATGGAGGAGGAGGTGGTGTTGGGCCTTGAAGGATGAGTAGGAATTAGACAGCTGGGGCTCAGTCAGGTTCTGGGAAAGCATGAGTTATCTTCTCAGGAGGTGACTAAGTCCAACTTGGCTGAAACATAGGATATGTCAAATGTGGTAATAGGAGATGATTAGAAAAGGAAATTGGAAAGAAATCATGGTGGGCCTTGAATATCTGGATAAAGAGGTTGGACTTTTATTCAAGAGGGAATAAGAAGTCATTGACAGTTTTTAAGCAAGAGGATGATATGATTAGAACTGGGTTTCATTTTTTTTTTTTGGTTTGTTTTTTTGGCTAGGCAATGGGGTTAAGTGACTTGCCCAGGGTCACACAGCTAGTACGTGTTATGTGTCTGAGGCGGGATTTGAACTCAGGTCCTCCTGAATCCAGGGCCAGTGCTCTATCCACTGCGCCACCCAGCTGCCCCTAGAACTGTGTTTCAAGAAGCTATTTGGCCTTTGGTAAATCCCTTTCCCTTTCCAGGTCTCAGTTTCTCCATCTATAACAAGGAGGCTGAGCTAGCTGATCATAGATGTGGAGATGGAGGGCATCTCTCTGGCCAACCAATCCAGCCCTCTCATTTTACAGAAAAGGAAACTGAGGTCCTAGGAAGTTAAACTAGCCCACGATAAGTGAAATGGGGAGTCCATCCATTAATGGAAGATAGTTTAATGTAGCCCTATCGCCTTCCATCACAGGGTTACTCAGGTACAAACAGAAGCTAGATTGAGCTCAGGTCCTCTAAGATAATGCTTTTTTTTTTAGGATAGTCTGCCTCTCCAAGTGTCTTCCAATCCTAAAATTTGATGGCTCTGCAACTCTAAGGAAGCACATGGCATAATGAATAGGATGCCCATCCTGGAATTAGGAAGACCTGAGTTCATGTCACTGCCTCTGATAATATTGGCTGCATGACCTTGGGAAGGTCCCTTCTTAGTGCACCAGGCTGGGCATTAACATATAGTGATCTCTCAGACTATAAGTTACAGATAAATTGCCATTCTGCACCAGTGGAGGGAGTTTCCATACCTGGAATTCCCCACACTCCTGAAATCATAGATCTGGATCAAGGTGAGAAAAAGGCTAAGACTAATCTGGCAGAATTATATAGGATAAATTGGAAAGGAAAGACACTGGAGGTAGGAAACCATCTGGGACATGCCATACTAGGTTTGGCAAGAAATCATGAATGTCTACTCCAAACCATAGTGGTGGGAGAGGAAATGGATAGGAGGGGATGGATGACAAAGAGGTTTCAGAATTAGAATTGTCGAGACTTGAGAAGTCTTGGGGGAACACAAAAGCCAACTTTAGTTACTTGAAGGACTACCATGTGGATGGATTAGGCAGAAGCAGAAACAGGGATAGACTTTGCAAAGAGGCAGATTTGAGCCTGATATCAAGAAAAATATCCAGGGGCAGCTAGGTGGTGCAGTGGACAGAGCATTGGCCCTGGAGTCAGGAGGACCTGAGTTTAAATCCAGCCTCAGACACTGATACTCACTAGCTGTGTGGGCAAGTCATTTAACTTTGATTGCTTTGCAAAGAAGAAAAAGAAAAATATCCTAATAATTAGAGCTCCCCAAAATATAATGGGCTGCCTGGAGAGGTGAGCAGTTCCCTCTTCTCGGAGGCTGGACTTTGTGGTTATGTTTACAAAGGACACCTCTTTCATAGATGGTGACCTGTGGTCATGGGATCATAGAGTGAGAACCTGGGAGGGACTTGCACTGAGTTTAGAGTCAAAGAGTCAAACTAGGGTTCAAATCCAAGGTCTCCCACTATCTATGTGACCTTGGGCAAGTCACTTTAACTCTTTGGGACTTAGTTTCCTCATTTGAAAAATGAAGAGATTGGATTAGATGGCCTCTAAGTGCCCTTTCAGGGGTTTATAGCTATGATCCTATGTGCCATGTTTCTCACCCAACATGACTTTCCACATAGACACATGTGCTGATTTGATAGCTAAGGAACCGAACTAAGCCCAGCCATTTCATAAATGGTCTTTATTGTATTGCTTATTTTTTGAGAGGGATTGTGATTTCACTTATGGAGGGAGCTCCCAGTGAGGAAACACCCTCCAGAAATGAAGAGATGTGTCACCTTAGAGTTGCCTAGAGGCACTGAAAGGTCAGGTGTCACACAGTCAGAGGTGGGATTTGAACACAGGTTTTCCTGACTCTCCTCGTTCTCCACTGTTTCTCTCACAGTTTACTTCTTTAATAAAAGCCAAAAATTATTTAGGGCACAGCTTTATGCCTACATCATTAAAGAGTGCCCATATTAGTGCTCAGTTAAGATGGGAATGGCCGAAGTAGCGTTCAGCTAGAGTTCCACTTTTTCAGTTCTGCTAAAGAGATACCTCTACTGGGATAGGAGATGAAAAAAATGTGAAACTGAAACATCAAAAGCCAGGTCTATTTATCAATGGCCATTGATAGCCTGGAGTCAAGGCTTAGCCAACTTATTCAGCCAGGGCTTTAGTGCTTCTTAATGCACATTAGGTAATATGTGAATTTATTGACTGGACTCTACCTTGTTCAGCCTTTCCTTGTGTCCTCTTGTATCTACAGTGGACACCTTGTGTGGGAAACAGGACTCATGCCCAAGCTCTTTGCAGTTTTTCATATTTGTGATCAAGGAGATTTAGCAGGAATGGATTTAGGGGATTAGTTTTCTGTTATAAAGGCATCTGGCTGCTTTTATTATACTCATTAACACACACACACACACACACACACACACACACTCAAACACACAGACATCCTCTCTGTACCTAATGGAGAAAGGCTACATGGGAAATGGTATGTCTTCGTACTTTTGCTTTTATAGAATTACCAGCTCCTCTCCTTTGATGAGAGGACATGGTGAAGAGTAGCTCAGGTTGAGAAGGCATAGATTGGTTGTGATCTGCAGTGGTGGAAGGAGTGCCTTCCTGGATGAAATCACAGATCCATTTGAGATGCTTCATTATGCATAAAGGATATTCTACCCCATTACCCAGTTATTCAGCCAGCACCATCCAAATGAAAGTCACTTTTAAATGTCATATCTATCAAAGAGATCTATTTTAAGCCTTTAAAAGGGGTTAGCTTGATGACTTTAATTTTTTTAACTGAAAATCAAATAAAATAGAGAAATATCATGTGCCAAACTACACAGTAATTTTTTAACAGGAATATTTTAACAGCATGAATTAATTTTCTCCTCCAGAGATGCTAACTGAATATAAGGAGGCTTTCACTGACCTAGCTTAGGGCTACAGGGTAACCTTTGATTTCGTGGGGTGGCAGAAGCTAGGCTTAGGCTCATTATAGCAATTGCCTATTAAGAGAGGGATTCCGTCGGTGTAGTTCAATATACGTACTGAGATATGCTCAAGATAAGTACAAATTACCCTAATTTGATGAGAAAATTCAGTGGAAAGAACACTAACTCTAGACTCAGGGGAACTTGATTGAAATCTTGCCTCTTACACTTACTATGTGAGCTTGCACAAATCACTCAACCTTTAATTTCCTTATTTGTAAAAAAAATGAGGGGGTTAGACAGAGGGCCATGGAGGACCCTTATAGCTCTAGAGCCCTGGTCTTATGAGTCATCAAAATATTAAAGAATTGTAGTCTAGTGGAGGCAGCAAAAAAAAAATCAAATAAACACACACACACACACACACACACACACCCCAGATGTGACATTTAAAAGTTATCTCCATCTAGGTAGGGTTGTTTGAAATATACTCAGGAAAGATGGTCCTGAGTGGGTTGTCTGGGTCCTATGACTCATTGAACAATGAACAAGCATTTATTAAGCACCAACTATATAGACCTTCTGGAATGCCTCTCTCCTCCTATGGTGCCTTAATAGGGAGAAAAGGAGTAAGCATTTGGGGAGTAACCCCAAATTGTTAGCAGAAGGAAAAGAGCCCTTTCCTGGAGGTTTGTGGGTATAGGGCTGGCAGGAGAATTCAACAACCGCATCCTTGGGCAGTCACCATTTGGCAGACTCAGTGGAGATCATAGTGTGGGCCCCCACCTCTCTCCTCTCTCATTTGGTTGTACAGATAGATGAGATAGATGTGCTTTGGATGAATGGAGCTAACACAATCAAGAAGTATTTTAAAAAGAATAAATTTTTTTTACTATCTCTTCCTTCACACATGGCACCGACTAAATGTCCCCATGACTGAATGGTGGTCTATCCTGGCTTTTGCCCCTACTTGTTGCAGCTCCTACTTTCTAAGTGAGGTGGAGGCTTCTGTCCCCTTCTGGGTAATCCCAGGAGCCCCTTTCAACTGTGTCGAGGACAGTTGGATCCCTTGATTTTTTCCCATCTGTCTTGTCCCAGATGTGGCTTCCCAGGTTTTCTCCCTCCTGCTCAGCTTAAGGTTGTTAACTAAACAAGTACCCCAAGCTTGGGGATTGGATAGGATCCTGGAGACTGTGGGGGGCTCCCCTTGAGCCTCAGTTTTTTCATCTGTATAACAGGAGGATTGGATGGTGACCCTAGAATCTTAGGTCTAGAGCTGGAAAGGCCTTCAAAGGCCATTGAGAGTCATTCCCTCATTTTACAGATGATGAAACTGAGGTTCAGCAGATGAAGTGATCTGTTCAAGATCACACAGGGAGCAAAAATCAGAGCTGGAATTTGAACCCGGGTCTTCTGACTTCAGACTCAGTGCTCTCTGAGAATCCTTCCACCTCCAGATTTATGATCCTCTATGTATCACTAATTGAAGTGGTGTTCAGCTCACCTCTGGTTACTAGAGGTTTCCTGGGAATCAGTACCAGGTGGAGTTTATACACTTGTGTCCTGTGTTCTCCATTGTTTGGCCTCCCTGGAAAAATGGCCCTAGGAGCTACAAAGAATCCTACCCAAGGGATGGTGGTTTATTGGAGAGACCAAACTGGGTCACCATGAATTAATAAGCTGTTTGTTCATTTGAGAAGAGGTATCATGGTGTATCTGTGAATAACTGATAAAAGGCAATGCTTAAAAGTCAGAAGCTATAATTTGACTTATTACTTCTTGTTACTTATTCACTTATTATGTGAAGAAAGAAGATAGGATGGAATGGGATAGAAGGGGAAAGGGAAAGGAAGGGAAGGGGAAGGAAGAGAAAGAAAGCAGAGGGAAGGGAAAAGAAAGAAAGTGGTTAGGGAAAATGACATGCACATAAATAGCACAAGAGAAATCTGATCATGAACACGTATAGGCTCCAGACAAAATGCTCTGGGAGTTTGTCCACAGGAAGGAGAGAGCCCCTCTGGTTTAGAGGATTCCTTCCACCTCAGACATTCTGCCTCTTGCTAACTTGATGGGTGGGTGGGGTTGGGCTGTGCCTTCAGGTGGACACTCACATCCATGCCGCGGCCTGCATGAACCAGAAACACCTGCTACGTTTCATCAAGCACACATACCAGACGGAGCCCGACAGGATTGTCACTGAAAAGAGGGGCAAGAAGATCACGCTCAGGCAGGTGTTTGACGGTCTTCACATGGATCCCTACGACCTCACCGTGGACTCCCTGGACGTCCACGCGGTAAGCTGATCTGCCTGGGTACTGCCAGCAGAAGTGGTGGAAATTACAGAGAGGCCCATATTGGCTTGGCGTGATAGTAATTCACTATCTCATATGACTTGTGATTCCTACGCTTAAAGTTGGCCCCACTGGAGTGGTAGGGAAGGAATAAGCTCCTCTGACCTCTTGGTTTTATTTTTAAAGGGCATCTCCCTCCCTTTCCCCACCCTCAATCTGAGGCTTCTTGGGCATCCAGATGTGCACTCACTGGGGCTCTTCTTTCCAGGGCCGGCAGACCTTCCATAGGTTTGACAAATTCAATTCCAAGTACAACCCAGTGGGAGCCAGCGAGCTTCGAGATCTGTACTTGAAAACTGAAAACTACTTAGGTGGAGAATACTTTGCACGGATGGTCAAGGTCAGGAACCTCCCTGTTCTGTTACCACCTGCCCTTCCCCCTCACGATGGTTGCAGACTAGAGTGGGAGAGGATTGGGATCTGGAAGATGGGCCAGACCTCTTCTCCCTCGCCTGGGGTGAGAAGATGGGCTGATTTCAGCTGCCAGATGCCCTCCACACCAATCATAGCTCCATTTGTGATCTCTGTTCTGTTTGCCAGGCAAGCTAATTCACACCTGTCAGGATATCACCCTCACGATGCCTAGGGTTCTCTTCAAAAACAGACAAACAACATTCTGTTTACCAGCCCAATGAAGAAAAAAAGAGTGGTGCCAGGTTATCACCAGACACCATTGAAACCCAGACGAGAGTCTGAGCCTCAGAGACAGGAGAGACCTTCCAAGTCATCTAGTCCAACCTTCTCATAGCAGCACAGGATTTAGAGCTGGAGGCAGCCCTGGAGGATACCAAGTTCAGATGCCTCATTTTACAGCTAAGGAAACTGAGGCTTAGAGAGATGATAGGTCCTGCCCAACATCACACAACAAGTCTGGTACAAGAATCCAGTCATGGCACGTATGGAACCAGATCACAGACTCGGTGACTCCCAGTTTGGGTCTCTGTCCCCTTCATAACCTTTCTGGCTGCAGTTTGTAGTTGGGCCTGAGACTCTTCTGATCCCCAGGGGTTGCTGTGTCCAGTCCCAAAGCTGCAGCTGTGCCCCAGCTCGGGGCTCCCAGGGATGCTTTTGATGGAGCTTTAGTCCTAGGGCAGTATTGCTGAGAAGAGATCAGATGAGCTAAGCTACTACATGAAGTACTTAGGTGTGCTCTAACAAAGAACTTCCCCATGTTGGATTAAATGGCTAAAGGAGCTTTGGAATCTCTGTATTAGGTGATTTTTTTGGAATCTCCATATTAGGTGATTTTTTTCAGCACGGGAAAGGGAATCTAACCCAATCTAAACCTAAACTTAGATAAATAGTTTAGTTTAGATAGATGAGATAGGTGGTACAGTATAGAGCACTGGGCCTAGAGCCAGGAAGACTCATTTTTGTGAGTTCAAGTCTGGCCTCAGACACTTACTAGCTGGGTGATCCTGGGCAAGTCACTTAACTCTGCCTCAGTTTCCTCATCTCTAAAATGAGCTGGAGAAGAAAGTAGCAAACCACTCCAATATCTTTGCCAAGAAAACCCCAAATGGGGTCATAGAGAGTCATGCAGGACTGAAACAATCGAACAACAAAAACACCCCTAAGATGGCTGGGTGGCCGGGGGTTGGATGAGATGAACTCTTCAGGTTCCTCTTAGGTCAGGGATCCCATGACATAGATACCATAGTCCATCCACCTAGCCCCATCTAGACGCTGCTGAAAGCTAAGAATGCTCTTGAATTGACCCAGAAACTCTTTTTGGGCACAGGAAGTGGCTCGGGAACTGGAAGAGAGCAAATACCAGTATACAGAACCCCGCCTCTCCATCTATGGGCGCTCCCCCCTGGAATGGCTCAATCTGGCCAGGTGGTTCATTAATCACAAGGTCTACTCCCCAAATATGCGCTGGATCATCCAGGTCCCCAGAATCTAGTAAGTGAGGGCCCTGCTCACTGGGCTTCCCCATCTTTCACCCCAGCATTCTACTCCTCTAGCTGTGATTACTCCTCCCTTCCTTCTACAGTCTCCTCTTACTACCACCACAGGGTTCTACTCCTTCAACCATAACCATATTTCCCTTTCATTTTCCCCTTCCTCTTCATGCCCAAGCTTTGGTTGTGTGCTCCATTCTTCTAGTTCTGGCCTTCAGGTTTCTTCCCTGCCTGAGGTTTGCGTGAGGATGATCCCTAATGTAGAAAGAGTACTGATTGTGAAGTCAGAGTGCCTGGGTTCAAATCCTTATTAAAAAATCTTTATTACCTATATGACATTGGACAACTCAATTTCCTCTTCTGTAAAATGAGTGAGTTGGACCAGATGACCTCAAACATCTGTTCCAACTCTAGGTCTCTGATTCTATGGTCTATGATCATCTTGTTTACTGTGCTGTGAGCTTTTTTTGGATTTTTTTGTTCACTCACATGATGGCTCCAATATGACACCATAGGTCTCTCTCCTCCATACTAGTGATTTTCCTTGGAGAAAGCCAGTGTCTCTTGGGTGGTGACACTTTGGATTTTTCTTTAGGGATGCTTCCTTCAAAGATCTTGTGGGAGGAGCCCTGTAATTCATGATTGCTAAACATCAAAGACTAGATTGAGATTCCTAGGATAAGTCAGTGGTTTGGAGGCAGAGGAATGTGCTGGGACCTGGGGCCACTGACCAGGGCTCTTTTTGCACTCCCAGAGATGGAGAAGGCCTATTGGCTTGGGAGGAGTCAAGTTGCTAGATTGGAAGGTGACTGCAAAGTTGAGGACAACTAGGGGTGGGGGGAAGAAGATCAGAAGATCTAGGTGGGAACAGGTAGAGATCAGAAAAGGGGAGAGGATGAGGGGGAAGTTAAGTTAAGCAGGGAGAGGTCCCATGAAGGTGAGTAGAGAGTGAATGGCAGTTAGAAGCCAGAAGTACTCTCCAATATAGCAGGTTAAGAGAGGAATCTCAGGGCGGGTGAAAATGAGGCTGCCAGGAGTGTCCTCATCTTGATTCCTGGGGAGGTCTCCACACATAGAAAGGAATTTTTCTTTAATAGACTTCAACCAATCAACAAGCATTTTAAGCCCTTAATATATGCCCATCACTGTCCTAGGTGCTGGAGACAGATACACAAATGGAAAGTTGTAGAGGGTAAGAATTAAGGTTGGTGGTGGGAAAACCTTCTTACCAATCACACCAATCACTCCCCTTCCTGGGGAGGATAACCACTGGCCAGGGAATATTCTAGAAGGGATTCTCATTCTTGGGTTAGATGAGCCTTGAGGTTGCTCCCACCCCACATACGGAGGTGAGGTGAGTCTTGGCTGCTGGGAAGGTGGCTGGTTGGTTACTCAGGCATTTGCGTCGGCCCTAGGCAAAGGGCTGTGGGTAGCGGAGTCCAGAACCATGTCTTTTTCTGTCACCCAGTGACATATTTAGATCCAAAAAGCTGCTTCCAAGCTTTGGGAAGATGCTGGAGAACATCTTCTTGCCTCTTTTCGAAGCCACGATCAACCCCAGGGATCACGAGGATCTTCACCTCTTCCTCAAATACGTAAGTCAGGGCATTCTGCTGCAGGGCTCCAGGTTCCATGGGGTCCTGACACTGCCTCCTAGGTCACTCCCCTTCTCGCCCACACTTGGTTTCCAGACCTAGGAATAAAGCTAGTGGCTATCACACACTCTAGTGTCCTCTTTAAAGTCCCGCCCCGCTCTGGCTTGCTGCTATGTCCCAGAATTCTGGGTGGTCCATGCCCCCGAGGTAACCCTGAAGGACCCACATTCCTCTAAAGAAAACAGCTCCATTCTGGACCCTTTGGCTGGAAGATGAAAAATTGGCTAGTGCTATGGTCGCCCCCTAGTGGGCACATGGGAGAAATACACGTGTTTACTGGGCTTCCATTTGTTTGCAGACCCTCTTACGTGGCTGCTGGCCTGAAAGAGGAGGGGGTAGGATGCAGGAATACGGAACTTTGTCATCTAGAGGGCCACTGATGCACAGGAAAATGTCTGCTCAGAGGTCCTTCCTGAAAAAGCTCAGGGTTCCTCTTCTTTCTTATAGATAGAAAATGCTAACTCAATGACTTTAAATTAAGCACCAGCAACAAAGAAGTCACTCAGTAAACACGGCTGCTACAAATATGTTTCAGTCAGATCATGGCTGCCGTCATGGGTTTGAGAGTAGGACACAGAGAAAGAGAAATGAAGATAGGAAGAAGTGTGTGGGGTGGAGGAGGGAGGTAGAAAAGGGAAGAGAGACAGAGATAGAGAGGTGGGACAGTGAGGCACAGGAGAGACAGGAAGAGGAAGAGAGAAAGAGAGAGAGACACGGAGGGGTGTGCCCCCAGTGCCCATGCCAACAAACACTGGCTCCTGGCTCTGCAGCTTCGGTGGCCCTTTTGGGCTTCTCCGAGGGTTTGGGGGTAACCCTTTAGCAGAGGAAACCACCGATTGGGAAGTTGGACCATGGGGGCGTCCAGACTCTGAGACATGTCCTGGGTTTCCTTCTTCCTTCTCAGTGTTTGGTGTTTATTCTTTCCCCCACTAGGTGACAGGCTTCGACAGCGTGGACGATGAGTCCAAACACAGTGACCACATGTTCTCCGACAAGAGCCCTAACCCAGACATCTGGACCAGTGAGCAG
Organism: Vombatus ursinus; assembly: GCF_900497805.2. Taxonomy (NCBI): domain Eukaryota; kingdom Metazoa; phylum Chordata; class Mammalia; order Diprotodontia; family Vombatidae; genus Vombatus; species Vombatus ursinus. The sequence continues at coordinate 12,797,509 of NW_020949548.1, read as the reverse complement.
AACCCGCCCTACAGCTACTACCTGTACTACATGTACGCCAACATCATGGTGCTCAACAACCTTCGCAAGTAGGTGCCCAGGCATTGCCCCTTGACCTAACCCCAGCCCTCTGCCTGCCTCTGCCCAGGGCCCAGCCAAAGGTTGAGCTCTGTGGTTGAGCTGGAACTGGAGGGGACCCTACAGGTCATCTACTCCAACTCCCTCATTTTACAGATGAGGAAACTGAGGCTCAGGGAGTGGAATTGCTTACCCAAAATCACATAGCCAGCAAGTGAGAGAGCTGGGTCTTTGACCCAAGTCTTTTGACTCCAAATCCATCACTCTTTGCACTTTCCTACCCCGACCTGGTTTTTCTTCTTCCCTTCCTAAGCTTTAACTTCGTCCTCTGACTCAGTTCTCTCTTGGGTCTAACCCCTTACTTTGTCCTCCACCCACCCCTGCTCATAACTTGGGCCTAACTGACCTTGTTTCTCCCCCTTCCCGGCCTTCATTTTCTCCAAAAATCAACAGGCGCTTATTAAAGTGCCTCCTGTGTGCCGGCACTATTCTAAGTATTCTAAGACAAAGACAAAAATGATTCACACTGTTCATTAACAGTCCCTGCTCATGAGCAGTTTACTTTCCATCCTCCTCTACTCACATAGTTAACCCTAACCCTTCTCTCCCAGGTCTAGACCCTAATTCGAATCTCTCCACATACCTGCCCATGACCCACGCCAGCCCCTTGCTCACCTTTGCCTGCTGCTAGACAGTTAAACACTTAGAACTCTCCCTTCTGTTATTTCCAAGTCCTAATCCCTAACCTTGCTCTCCCCTTGCTCCTGGGTTGAACCTCTAACCACGGCAATTAAGAAATCCTTGCTAATTTAGGAGAGAGCACTTTCAGTTGAATGATGAGTTGGAAGTCAGACTGAAGAGGGTTCAGAAGAGGGGGAGAGGCCAGGAAATGGAGGCACCAATGATACAGAGCTTTCTCAAAGAGGAGACATCTAGGATACCAGCTAGCAAGGATGGACAGATCAAAGGGGTTTTTTAAGGATGAGGAGGACATAGACATACTTCCTTTTCATTCTTTCCTCTCTCCTTCCATCATACCTGGTCCTCATGAAAACAATTTTTTTCTTCTTTTTTCCCTTCCTCCCTCTCTTCTCTATACCTGGCTCCCCTGAAGTCAGTGGGTGGTCCCTGTTGGCTCTAAAAGTTCAGCCTCTTCCCACAGGAGCTCTCTGAGTTAATTACTGTGCATATTTGATAACAAAATGGCCCAAGCACAGACCTTTGAGGCCTGTTTTCCATCTTGGTGGGAAATCTGCAGACGAGTCAGGCAAAGAGAAGCACCCTGACCTAATTGGGTGGAGGATGTCTGAGCTAAGCCCCAAACTATCAGCACCTCCTCCTCCTCGCAGACCAGGGGGGAAGGATGACACGGGCTGAGAGCAGGTCTCTGGGGCATGGCCAGCCCAACATCTCTTGATGCCCTGAGCCAGGCTCCTAGAGGACACAGGACCTTGCTTGCTGTTCACCCCTTTGTTGCTGCCTGGGATGGCCTTGGAGAGCTGGGAGAGGGCATGTAGGCAAGGCACAAAAGGATCAAAGGTTTGGGGGTGGGGGGTAGGAGGAGAAGGGTCTTGAGTGGAGATGAGAAGAGTTAGGATGAGCTGGAGCTGATGGCAGAGGAGGTGGCTTGGCGATAGATCTCAGAGACATCAGTGCTAGTCTGCAGGGTGCTGGACAGAGGGCAGACAGGGCAACAAGAATTTGAGCCCTTAACATGTGCTGTGCACTAGGGAGACAAAATATAGGCAAAAATAAAGACAGCCCCTGCCCTCAAGGAGCTTATATTCTGTTGGAAGAAACATGTACTCTTCTGGACCACTTTTTTTTTTTGGACCACTTGTTAAGAACACTGTACAGGAGCTTCGTTTCCAGGTATGAGGTGGACCAGATGCCCTCTGAGATTCAGTGACTGGCCCCCACTCTCCTCCTATTCCTGAAGGTGGGGCAATTTCCCACATGGGGAGTAACTGAGAAAGCTGGAGCTGACGGGCCCTATTGCCATCTGGTCCTCGGTAGCTCCTGCTGACCTAGCCCCATCTTCTGTCCCACAGAGAGAGGGGAATGAGCACCTTTTTGTTCCGGCCACACTGTGGGGAGGCTGGTTCCATCACTCACCTGGTATCTGCCTTCCTGACTGCCGACAATATCTCCCACGGACTGCTGCTCAAGAAGGTAGGTACCTGTGTGCTTGGCTGATGCCAAGCAGGTCAGCAGCGAGAAAGCCAACCTTGCCTTTTCATTCCTTAGAGCTTCTTGGCTGTGTTCCTTTGGAAGCTCCTGGCTATACTCTTCTTGGAAGCTTTGGAAAGTTTGGATTGATATTGGGAAGGTCTGGGAGACCCTGACAGCCCACCTGTACCTTTGTGAGAAGGGGGATACTCCATGTAGGGGTTAGTCTAAGAGGGACTGCTGGGAGATAGTCTGTGCTGATAACCTGAGGAATGTCTCCAATTGGGATCCTAAGACAGAACTAGTCCATGTTTAGTGGTTGTAGGCATCCTTGGAAGGGGCTTTGTCTGTATATGATACAGTGGATAAAATTGCTGGACTTGGGATCAAGAAGACCTGAGTTTGATTGATGCCTCAAACACCAACTAAACATATGACTGCTAGACAAGTCCCTTAACCTCTCTGGACCTCAGTTTCCTCATCTGTAAAGCAAGGGAGTTGGATTCAATGACCTGTAACATCCCTTTCAGCTCTAAATCTAAGATCCTATAATCCATGGGCCATTTGTACATGTTACTCAAATTTCTCACTCTTCTCCCAACCCTTGCCCACGCATGGATCTGGCCCCATGGGAACTCAGCCTCAACAATTTCCATTTTTTTCTTTTGGACAATAAAAAAATGATATTGATGCTTAAAAAAAAAGCAAACATTGCCGTGATTTCCCAATGACTACTCTTCTCACCCCCAATCAAACTCTCCCATGTAACAAAGAGATACAACTAAGCAAAACACAGAAATGTAGAGGTCATGTTTGCAATGTATGCCTCATTCCACAGAGTTTTCATTTCTTGTGGTTACTATGGACAGTGTTATGGATCTGCTAACTGCTCTGCATCAGTTTATGCAAGTTTTCTCAAGTTTCTCTGAATTTTTCCTCTTTATCTTTTCTTGTGTCTGTTTACTTTCCATGAGGTTCAGCAGACTTTAGCTGTGCGAGGGACCTGGTCTTCAGGGACGATGGTCAGTGGCATTCCAGGACCTTATAGGGGTTAAGTGGGATCCTTCACCTTGACGACTGAACTGGAATCTCCTGGGATTCCAGTCTGGCCCTGAAAGAGGTCTTTCCAAGGCTGCTGATCCTGCCACAGGGGCTGACCGTGTTCCTGGGATATATTTCAGGGACCTTGAACTGAACTCTTCCTCCCCTGGAGCTGGGACTGGGAAAACTCAGCAGTCAATGAAGGCCCCTGTTGGGGAGCCTGGAGTTGGGGAGGGCTTCCTCTTATTATGTGTGGCCTTTGGACAGAGGTTAAAAGGGCCTCATCCAGAGCAAGTTGGGAAATCCCCAGGAACCAAGGGAGAAAGTTTTTCTGTTGGTTCAGGCGGCAGGTGCTGTGGTCGAAGGGAGGCTCACCCAGACATTCAGGCACATGGAGGGTGGGGCCTGAGAGGACCCCCAGCAGGGAGGGCTCCAGGCTGGAGCCTCACAGTTCCCATAGAGTCACTTAGCTGTGGCGTGGCAGAGATCTCACACATCCTTTCAAAACAAACACTGGACAGACACAGCAAGCCGAGGCTTTGTTTCCACCGACGAAATCCTTCTTTTCCTGTTATCTGGAATTGCCTTGAGTAATGATGACAGATCCCTCTTCTGTTTTTCCTCAGAGTCCAGTCTTGCAGTACCTCTATTACCTCGCCCAGATCCCCATTGCCATGTCTCCCCTGAGTAACAACAGCTTGTTCTTAGAATATTCCAAAAACCCGCTGCGAGAGTTTCTGCACAAGGGTCTCCACGTCTCCCTCTCCACTGATGACCCCATGCAGTTCCATTATACCAAGGTGAGCGAGCACTGGGGAGGGGCTTCTCACCACTGGACAGATTCCCCAGACCCAGGCAGTGACAACTCACAAGAGAAATTGTGGGAAAGAAAGCCTGTGAAAGTGAATTGAGACACTCTGTGAGGCAGCTAGGTGATTCAGTGGGTAAAGAGCACTGGACCTGAAGTCAGGAAGACCCAAGTTCAGAAATAGCTTGGGATGCTTCCTAGCTGGATGAACCTGGGTGAATCATTTAACCTCTCTCAGTTTCAGTTTCTTCAGCTGTAAAATGGGAATAATAGTCTCTACCTCTCAGGGTTGCTATAAGGATCAACTGAGATAATATTTGTAAAGTGCTTACTTAGCACAGTGCCTGGCACATAGTAGATGCTAAGTAAATGCCTGTGTGTGCCCTCTCTACCCCAGGACCACAAGAATGTCCCAGCTCCTTCTAGTAGTAGCTACAGTAAAGCTTAGACTATTGAAGGTGAACTTTACTATTTATTCATTACTCAAACATTTAAATGCTTACGATGTGCCAGGCCTTGGAGGACACCCATGGTAAGGCAAGTAAGAAGAGGCAACCAACAGTGATTAGTGGGATGAGGACCCGAGGAAGACAGAATATTCAGGAGGAGAGGGTGGTCAGCAGCGCTAAGTGCTTCGGGGAGATCAAGGAAGATCGGAATTGAGAAAAGGCCATTGGATTTGGTAATTATTAGGCCAGTGGTATAATCTGGGAGGCCAGTTTTTGTCTTGCTTGTGACAGCACGGAATGGATTCCAAGCCTCATACGTAGGAAGCCGTGTTGCTGGTGATTCCTGAACCTAAGGCCTCTCCCTTCCATACCCCCAGTAGAAAAGCATCTTTATACACTCAGCAGGGAACAGTGTTTGGTTGCCAAGAGAGCTCCCTCTCTCCAAGCCGATCCTCAACTATTCTGGAGCTTAAATAAAGCTTTAGAAAGCTGCCTCAGGCCCAGGACGTCTCAGAAATGAGACTTGAACTCAGGTCTTTCTTCCTGATTCCTAGGCCATCTCTGTATCCACTATACCATCCTGCTTCTCACCTGGCATACTGTAGGAGCCTAATAAATATTTGATGGATTTAATTGAATTTCAGGAAGCCATGGAATTAAGGCTTTTGTGAGTCTGGAAGCCAGAAGGCTTTCTTTCCCAGTTTCTCTTCAGGAGCCTCAATGGTCCCTGCAAATTCTCCTTGCTGTTAGGACGTTTCTGACTTGAGTTTTGGCTTTGGGCTCTCCCACAAGCTCCACAGCCTAATAAATGTGATTCTTCTTGGGGGATTGATCAGTGGGGTGTTTCTACAGGAAGCCCTAATGGAAGAATATGCAATCGCAGCCCAAGTGTGGAAGCTCAGTACATGTGACCTATGTGAGATTGCTCGAAACAGTGTGCTCCAGAGTGGGCTGTCCCACACGGTGAGTGGGGTCTGCTGGCTGTGAGGGCACTTGGGAGGGAAAATCACAGGAAAGTTTCCAGCCCTTTGGAATGCTCAGTGTGGATCCAGGCAGTGCAGGGAAGAGTGGAGGGCTTATGCTCCATGGCCTGGAGATGATAACATCTGTCATTTAGACAGCATGTTCAAGCTTGCAGAGGGGTTTACATTCATGAGCCTCACAAAAGGTGCTGGGATAGTCAGTCCATTTTGCAGATGGAAATGGGGCTCAGAGACATGAAATAACTTTCTGAAAATCTCAGAGCTAGATTTCTCAGGCAGGATTTAGATCCAGGTATTCCTGACCCCATATGCAGTCCTTTTGCTACAAAGTCATAAAGCTGGTCAGCTGCCTGGGCTCCCCCAGGTCTTTTTGGCTAGGTTGGGGGGGCAGGGGAAATACAGCCTGCTGATCTCTGGGACTGAGTAGTCCCAGAGTTTCTCAGGAAGGCATAGAAGCTTCATGCCATCTGCAGTAGTGGCCCCTTGCCTGTCACCTTAGCTCCCAAGTGTTCAGATTGAAATGTTTCTTTTCAGTTGAGGTCTCTGCCACCAGGGTCTCTTCAGACCAGGTTTACCTTTAACAGTAATCTTTTCAATGCCTCCTGTGTAAAAGGCATTGGGATGGATAATAGGGGAGGCACAAAATGTCAGTAAGACACTTCCTGATCTCAAGGACCTTCCTATTTTACACCATCATCATCATGCCCCCTGAACCTCCTTCCCCAGAGAACCTCACCCTTTTCAGCTTCCTTTTGTGTACTGTCTTCCTCCGTTAGATTATAAGCTCCTTGAGGGTAGGGATTGGCTTTTTCTTATTTGTATCCCCAGTGCTTAGTACAGTGCCTAGCACATAGTAGGTGCTTGATATTTGTCATACTGTATTGTCTAATAAATAAGGTGATATGACATGTACAAAATATATATCAAACACTTTGCAAACTTTAAAACAGGATAGAAATATTAGTGATTAGTTCACCATAAACATTATCAGAATAGCTGCGGCTCAGGCTGCCTCCACGATGTATCTGTATCCACCATATTTGGCTGTCTGGTGGCCCTGAATGCCAGGTGGAATGGGCATGGTACAAAACTTCATTAGGTTTTGATGCCAGAATGGATGTACTAACATCTGAGTCACGTAGGATCCAGAAGAAGGTAGATTCTAAGCTGTTTAGAGGCAGGTTTTGTCTTTGTCTCTATATCCCCAGCCCCAGTCTTACAGGGTAGTGGGGACTTGACATTCATCGAATTGACTTTGCAAGTGCTTTGGGCTTAATCTGTGTGTGTTACTTTGTCCACAGGAAAAGCAAAAATTTTTGGGGCCAAATTATTATAAAGAAGGACCTGAAGGAAACGATATTCGAAAGACAAATGTTGCCCAGATCCGGATGGCTTTTAGATATGAGACCTTATGCAATGAGCTGAGCTTTCTGTCAGATGCCATGAAATCAGAAGAGATTACAGCTTTGTTTAAGTAGGTTCAGTGTTGGGATATGCCCCTGGAAAATGCTGGTCTCAACCTTGTCTGTTGTGTTGGATGCTGGTCAAGGGGACCCTGCTCAGGACCAAACAGGGCCTCCCTGGAAGTGAAGGCTCGGGACCCTGCTCAGGGGCCTCTCACTTTGACCTCCATCCTCCTCATTCTGGCATACCTGGCCCCAAGGTGCCAAGACATTGCACTGTGTGTGTGTAGTGGGGCCTGGAGACTGCCTTGGGGAGCTGGGTTGGTTTGTACTTTTTTCTTAGTTTTCCAGACCCTTCTAGGAAGACTGCCAGAATTTGCATGAAAGGGGCTGTACTTTCCACTGTCAGAGGCCATACTGTATTGCCAATCAACTCTCCAGCCCTAAAAGGCGGGTGGAGTAAGATACATCCATTAAGTTTTGACTAAGTTTTGCTTTATTTTCTAATAAGTATTTTTACTAATCACTTTTGTTCAGATTTCCTTCACCATTATAAGCATTCATGCATAGGATCACAGAATAGAACAGGAATGTGCCATAGGGATGATCCAGTCCAACCCTCTCATCTGACAGATGAGGAAACTGAGGACTAGAGGAGGTAAGGACTTGCCGAAGGTCATAACATGGAGCCCAGTCAACAAACAGTCCTTGTAGGACACCATACTGCCTCCATGAATTATGTGGGCTTGCTTTCTGAAAGCCCCTTTTCACCAAAGTCTCTGAGAGACTTAAAACAGAAAACTCGGTCCCACTTAGGAAAACAAAGGGAGACACGGGGACCTAACCCTGGAGCTAAAGGGAACCTGGGAGGTCAGGGAGAGGCAGTGGCTTGGCCAACGTCACACAGTACTTGTGAATCAGCATTGGGACCTTCCTCTACAATATACTGCCCCACTCTCCAGTATTACTTTCGTATTCTGTAATTCACATCTCAGAAATAACCAGGATCCCCCGTCCTTTTTTTTTCTTTTTAAAGAATGAAGACCTGGGTTTATCATTTCCCTAAACAACATAGGATATATTTCCCTTCCACATAACCAGAGATCTTTAGCTGGTGACCTCAGTAATTAGACAAGGAGGGACAATTAAATGGGCTAGTAAAAGACAGTGAAGTGATTCTTAAAATAGAGATCTGAATTTAAACTCTCCCAATTTATTCCCTGCCAAAGTTTGAATGTCATGTGCATATGGTAACTAGAAAAGTGCTGGAGCTAAGTTCCCATGTATTTCTGTAGGTACACATAGACCCGGAGAAGCAGACTTGGTGGAACCTGATTGTGTGCAAAAATGGTTAATAGACTTCAGATCCTTCTTGTTACTTTCTCTAGCCGTGGAAACATGGGGGCTGTTGGTTTTTGCAGCAAAATAATTTCTCGAGTCAAAACTCCTCGCCCACTTTGGCATGTAACTTTCCTAGAAAAGCCCCAATTGTATGCATTTGCACTAATGTATATAACTATTGTACAGTGTGATTTTAGATGTTTAGAGGCACCCTGTTCAAAAGAAATGGAATCAAAGTTTGTTGAGACAATTGCTCAATCGTGTGAACATGTTTTCAGATGTCAACGTTGTTAGAGCTCCCTTATTTTCTTCTTAAGAAAGTGGGGGGGTGGGGAAGGGAAGACTAGGGGAAGCATTACCCTAAATTAATGGAATACAGCAGGTGTATATCTTCCTAACCTTGGAAGATAGCCACTGCAAGCAGGGTCAGAGGACAGGGCCCACTGGCAGCGGCTTTCTGGGTTTTCACCAGTAGCCAAAGGCAATCACCAGTGTCTGGTTTTTCACCAGGGTCATAGCGCTGCACACAGAACACCCAGAGTGCTTCTGCTGGAAGTGGCTAGCTGCTTTCTCTTCCTTTCCTCTGTGCTTGGCTCAAATATGCCTGGGGTGGACTCCTTTCATTTGCAGATTTGATTGCTGGGCAGGGGCTGTTCTAGATTTACACAGCCCTTCTTCACTCCTGAATGTTCTTGGTACCAATGTGTTTCTTTCTGTCCAGTGGCATTCACCAGTCTTTGTTCTGGTGACGGCCAAATCTGTCTGCTGGGTTGGTAGCACAGTAACATGCTGCTTTTCCTAGGGGTGGCCTTCTCAAAGACAGCTCTGGAGATTTATCTTCTTTCCCTCAACCTAACCAGCCTTCGTAACACACTTTCCTTTTTGCTACAAATTATTGCCTTACGAACACAATTCACAGCCTCCTGAGTCATCCACTGTTCTTTCTGCCTTTTTCCTTCTGCTTCTGGAGATACAGCTGCAAGGCACGTTCTTCTGGACTGGTCTTGTCTTTGACTTCTTGCTGCTTGAGTAAAATCGTCTTTGTCTTTTTCACGGACATAATTGAGGGTAATTAGATAATGTCAGTGACCCACTCTACTTGAACAGTGTTTTAAAGGACAGTGGTAACTACATTAAAAAGAATATTAACTACATGGAATCTGGTTCTTTGCTGTTTTTGTTTTTCCTTTCTAGAAACACCCAGGGTAAGTGCTGTAACAGGGGAAGAGTTATACCCTAAAAGCCAGGAGAGGGCCTCCAGCGGGATCCTGCCTGGATGAAATGGCCATCAAGACTTCCAGCTTTGAATCGATGGTTTTCAATCTGAGTTACAGCTCTTTACAAAAATACCACGTGCTGCTCCATGGCAAGGCTCTCCACACACCTAGCGTTACAACTTAAGAGACCACAGCAAAGCTGAGTCTCCACAGACAATGGGTTTTTCTGACTTGTGAAAGACACGAGTTTGAACCCAACCTCTGACCCTTGTCAGCTATGTGATCCTACCTCAAAGGCACCTCTCAAGGACTTAACCTGAGTCATCGGAAAAGATCAGAATTCCCATGCCCTTGTTTCACTATGCTGAGCAAATCATAGATACTTGAATCTTTCCCAATCAAAAAGTGTGAATCTTTGCTTTCACCCTAGTCCCTAGTCATTCTGAAAAGACATACAAGGTACTCAAATCAAACACAACCACAAGGCATAGTGTAGCAGTTATCTTTACTACTTTCCACAAATGATAAAAAGACAGTCTTACACAAGAGATTGCCCTTGTGTTTTCATTCACACAGACATCTCTGCTCCCATGCCCACCATACAGATGGTTAGCTAATTCTCCCTATCTTTTAAATGGTTTTCTCTCAATTCTTTGGTAAATATAGTAAATGTGGCTTATTTAAGAAAATCAAAATGGGAACTTGAATTGTTTGAAACAAGCCTGATCTCCCCAGCACTCCAATTATTCACCAACACCACTTGGAACTACTTCCAATAGGGACTAGGGCAGTACGCAGCAGCTGGTTCACCACCTGCTGTCAGTACCTTACTTATCACCCCAAGCACCCTGGGCACGGGGAGGACTGGTTCCAATAACCAGCTAAAGTGAATTTTAATTGATTTTTTTTAAAACAGTAGGGAGAAAAGGTCACAAATCAGTCAGAAATACCACTAGAGTCCAATGTACAGTATGTAAGTAACAGCCCTCTAAGGAATATCAATTTATGGTTAATCCACAGATCCAACCAATTACAATACATAATAACAACAGTAAACCACACAATCGTATGAAAAAAACAATTGTCAATAGCTGTCTTTTCCTCTCCACAAAAAATTATTTATTGCACAATTTATCCATCTGTCCCAGTTGCAAAGTCAGATGTGACTTTCCTTTTGAGAAGCTTGAGAAAGTCATTTCACTAAGGAAGCACTGCTATTTTAACAGCAAGCAGCTCATATTCAAACTCATCCTAGCACATTAAAATTGTATAGTTATCAATAGATTGCGGGACCTTTTTAGTGCATTTAAGAAAAGAACATTTTGTCAATTAACAACCTGTCCGTTACAGTGAGTGCATGAGAGATATCACCAGCTCGAGAAGGCACAAGTTACACCACAGTCCCTACCTCCTGGCACAGCAAGTGCATTTTAGTACTTTCTAATTACAAAAGATTTAAGAGTATAAGCTAAAAAAAAGTTTACATCCTCACCTTTAAGCAAAATTACAACTTATCCTACAGTAGAAACTGCATTTCATTCACATGCAAAGGAAAAATTGCAAGGCTTAGTAGAGTCAGCAAAGAAATGGGGTTGTCAGTTTCCCATTTATTTTGATGAGGTTAGTGAAAATACATGATGATCCTGCATAGCAGTCAGTGTTTAGAGTGGAACACATTTTGCAAAACGGGAGAGGTTTTGTTAATATCAGATCTCCTCAGTGCTCTCGGCTGGTCATTAACTCCCTGAAAGAGAAAATATATGTAGAAGAAAATGGTATAAGGCCAGCCTGCAGAGATGGCACAGTGAAAGTCAGCCTAAGAAAGTGCTTCTGCTGAGGGGATGGTCTCAGTGTGATACTGTGGAGAGTCCTGCTGATGGATTCAGGAAGACCTTGACTCAAATCCTGTCTCGACACTAGCTGTGTTAGCATGGGCAAATTATTTCCCCTCTCTGAACCTCAGTGTACCCACCTGTAAAATAAGGGAAACTAGAGGAGCTACCTTGGCAGGGCTGTTGTGAGGTTTTAATGAGATAATGTATACAGAGTGCTTTGAAAACTGAAAACGCTAGATTGGTTATTGTTATTGCCTACACTCACTGCCAAGTAAGACACAAGGAAGTTTATTTAAGGAGTTGGGGAGTGGGGCCTGCAAACCTGTGCAGATTTCATCCCCGCTCTATGGCTGTGGTTCTCATTATGACCCTCATCCTTACAACTGTAGCCCCTTTCACGTATTCCAAACATAAATGTCCTGGCCTTTAATGGAATTACAAGAAAAAAACAGGAGTGGGAAAAGGAGGCATTTCACAATTAGAAAAGTATGTTTGAAGATGTGAATGCCCTAGAACCAGAGCCTGCTTAAGAATACAATTTCTCAAGTCAGGCACTCACTTCTAGACATACTCAGTGGGTGCCACTGAAATCCAAATAAAGTCCAGGCACCACTGCTGAATGTGTTTTCTACGGTTCATTTTAAAACTGAGAGAGCAAACTATTTGGTTTTCTTGGCAATTCTATTTTTAAGCAAGGCCAAAGTATTATAGAGTATACATATATGTGACTATTAAAAAGTAGCTCGAATTAGTCTTACAAAGACCACCTCTATAAGTCAAATTCAGAAAACAAATCCAGATTTGGCCCTAGGACACTCAGCCCACTAAAACATTCATCAGCTAGTAACTGAATCACAAATCTGAAAAGGGACAGAATCTGTATAAGCCACTCCCCAGACCCTTTCCCTACATCTGAGGGGAGAATAATACCAATAAGAAAGGAACAAGTTTTTTTCTATGAATGGATCATTAATTTTATTTGCACACTTGCTAAAAAATTGAAGAATCTTCTATTTATACATGCAATCCTGTAGCCACTTCCTGAAATAGCAACATAAATCATCTGCCTCAGTGCTTACGGTAATTTGTATGTTTGCAACTTTAACTAAACAGGTCAGAATGGCTTCCTTGGAGGGTTCAATACATTTGTTTTTAAATTAAACTATTTCATGAGTGCTGAATGTTAAGAGTCAAGATAAACCAAAGCTTTTCTTTGTGAACATTTTCCTCTTTCACAAAGGAGGCTGAAATGCTATTAGGACACTGCCTAGGACTGTATTCTTACTCCTTCGTGTCTGAATATTTCGTTCCTAGCAGTCTGAACTTCCTCTCTGTTTCAGGAAGGTCCTACACTTATGGGAGGACCAGTGGTTTCTTGTCCTTTTAACCTCCAAGTGCGAGCATTCTGAAATCTCAGGAAGATGCTACCAAATCATGAAACTAAAAAGCACCATGGTCAATACTGAGTAATTTATCATTTAGTAGAGATTTGCTTCCAGTATGCACAGTTTGAAAATATAGAATCTGGAGCTTTTCTATTAAGAAAAATGTCCCTATCAAACCCCAGGATTTTGCACAAGGGAATGTTAGAAACCGCCAAGCAGCCCACAATGAGTTCTCCCTCAAATATTTGTCAGCAAAAATAATTTCAGAAGCTCTAGATTTCTTATTCCCTCTGAAATATGTAGGTTTCATCATCTATTATCTCTGAATCACAAACTGCTCGATTAGGAAGCATTTGTGGTTACTTCATGCAGACATCATTAATGGTGTCACAATCAACCAGCAGGGGGCAATAACAACCCCTTAAATTCCAGTAAAATGACTAGCTTAGTAGTAATGAGCACTTGGATTTATTTTCTCCTTTCAGTTGTTTTAAATCGGGTTCAGTTTGTGTGTCAGAAAGCTATGACTACTGAACGCTCAGGACTGATCAGAACCTAACACGCCCATCCCTAACCCAGTGTTCAGAAGTTTCTCCAAACAATGCTTCTCTAACTAGCAGCCAAAGCATTCTCAGTGAACACCACGGACCTACTGGGATACCTCCTACAGAAGACTGGCTCATATACAAAGATTTAAAACAGTAATTTAGATTTCGATTAAAACAAGACAAAGATTCATGAATTTTATCAAAAGGGATGGAATAAATTGTGGGAAAGAGTGGCAAAAATAGAGATGGGGTGAAGGGAGGAATCGATTTCCATGCGTTCGTGACATTGATGCCCCTGTACTCTACTCCAACCCCAAATGGGATTTACAGCCCAAGGTACCAAGAAAAGGCCCCAGTTTCATGGGATGTGAGGCTGGCCTGCCTCATCAGCCATGTTAAGTATATAGTTAGCCATGTCATCTTCTGTAGGTGCATCAGACACAACCCAAGAATCATTGACCCCACTCATCTGCAGGCGGCAGATAGGACAGTTTCTGTGTCGATCACTCCTGCAGGAGAAGTAAACAAGAAAAAAAGACTGAACAACAAATACACTTCAAATAGTCACTCCTTTCTTTAATATCAAATCTTCCGGGTCCCCAGAAGAAATCCACACTTAAGCCTGAGAAACCTTTGATCTATGAGTGAAGTATATAGAAGCAAAGAACTTTGGAGCTGGAAAGGACTTGTTCATTTTGCAGATGGCAAAATTAAACTGAGGGACTTGCAGGAGGCCACGGGACTGTTAAGTTGCACAGGTGGGGAGAGGATCCTGATCTTCTCACTTTCACTTCAGAGATCCTCTGAGACACCACCCACCCTTCTCAAATGGAAGTCAGAAAGTTTGGGGGTGGGGTGGAGAGGTGCTCTGGCTCTAAATATGGATCAAATACGAAGGCCTCTTTCCTTACCAGAAAGAGAAATAATTTCAAAATTAAGAAGGGAAGTTTAGGTCCAAAATATTCATTAACAAAGTTCCTTGTCTTCTTCTACTCTGGGGCTCTGGCAACCTCTCCCCACCCCTCTTTCTGTTATTCCTTATTTATAAAACTGACAGTTTTTAGATCGTCCCTAAGGCTTCTAACAATCTCTGACCCATCTCAGTAACTCCTTTAAATGAACACAGCGTTTTCCCATCTATTGTTTCATTTAGTGGTCACAATAACTCTAACAGTCATGCTAATCTCTTACCATTTATCAATGCACTTCTGACAAAAGCTGTGGGCACAGGGCAGAATGAGGTCGGCTCGCCCATCCATGCAAATACAACATTCCTCCTCATCAGTCAGCTGCTTCACTCTGGAACACGGACAAAGAGCTGTTGGCACAAGGATGTGCTCGACTCTGGTTGTGTGTCAAACTTAAGACTATTTACATCGTTATCTAAAGCATCCGTTACCTGCCTACTGGCAGACTACACAAAGCTGGTCATCTGCAAAATCAGACATGCATATTTTGATGTTGGTACCTTGGATAAATACTAAAAAGGTTGATTTCTTAGACATTTGTGTAGTGATGAGGAAAAACCCATCAAATTATTTCCCAATCAGTTTATTCAGTCTCTGCCTCACCCCCACCAGGACAGGAGACAAGAAGAAAATATTTTCACTTTCACGTCCCACCAAAATTTGAGACCAATGTTATTGTATTATTTCAAGTGTTGGTTTCAGGTCTCAAGGCCTAGTTTTTTTGGGAATTCTAGACCTTCAGGTATGAGACAGAAGAGTTAGATTATAACCAACTGATCAAAGATCAAATTTCAACAAACACTGGGATAAGAAAGCTCCTGGAGAAGAGGGACAATTTCTTTCATTCTTGGGATTTGCTTCCCACATCATAGCCATTTAATAAATGTTTGTTAACTGACTGATACAAAGGAAAAAAATCCCACAGACTGCAGTCGGAGTCTACTTTCTACAGAGGCAGGGATATGACACAGACATAGATAAGTAAACTCAAAAGATCTGCAGGAGAGTTCAACCAAAATGGAGAGATAAGGAAAGGCTTTGCAGAGGAACTGGGGCCAGAGCAGAGTCTAGAAGGAAGCTAGGAATCCTAAGAAATAGAGGTCAAAAGGAAGTGCTGTTTCTCAAGATGGAAGGCTGAGGTCAGGGGGCAGAACAGATTACCTCTGCTACAAAACCCACCCTTTCCAAATTTGCTTTCTGTGGTTCCTTATCTAAAGGACATCCTTGACCCTCATCAGTTTCCAAACCTTGACCTTTCTACCTCCCCAACACCTCTCTCCACACCCACAACCATTACCCTAGCTCAGTCCTTCATTGCCTTTTGCCCGCACCACTGCACTAGCCTCTAAATTGGCCTCCCTGCCTCCAGTCTCTCCCCATGGATGAATGGCCTGGTCATGTGACCCCTCTTCTCCACCTGACTCAGTAAATTCCGGTGGCTTCCTATTACCTCTAGGATCAAATATAAACTCTGGCTTTAAATTTTCACCACCTGGCCTCTTTCTACCTCCCCATGACACTTCTTCACAAACACTAGGGCTCAGCCAAACTGGCTTGTTTGCTTGAGAAACTTGCAGTTTCTCATACAACCCTCCACCTCCTGCATCTTGGCCTCTGCACTGGGGTCCCCTATTCCTCTCACTTGGAATATACTCCCTCGGCTCCTCCCCTGCTGGACCCCCGGTTTCCTCCAAGACTCAGACCAAGCGCCATCTTCTGCATGAAGACTTTAGGCCCTCTGGTTCCTATGTTTCTTGCATTAGTTTTTCCCCCAAATGTTGTCTTACATCAATTTTTCTTTTGTCTCTGACTCCTTGGCACCCAGTCTACTGCCTGGAACATAGTAGGTGTATAATATGAGCTTACTGAATGATATCTCTAGGTAGTCACAAGTACTCATCTATTACTAAGAAAGGCACTCTTCTTCCCACCCCACCCACTTCCCTTTTAGTAAGATGATCACAAGAAAAATTATAAATGGAGAAAAAAACTAAATACAAATATTCACACACAGTTCATAGCAGACACCTGTCTTTGACATAATGACCCTTTTAAAATGCCAGAAAGATAAGGCCCTTCCTAAACACCACCTGCCATGTTTTTAAAATGCATCTGGCATTGCAGTAATGCTAATACAGCCCAAACCTGAACGCTAAGTGAGCCTCTGTAATGTAAACAGGATGTGATGAATGAGAACTCGCTTTAGGGAAACATTCTATGCTACTCACAGCCTCCCAGTTCACATTTCCCTACAATGCATTATTTGAAAATAAGGAGGTCAAGGAATAGGCCTATAAACGACTCTAAAATGAAGCCATGAGAGGAGAAATGTTAACTAAACTTTGCAGAAAGAGGCCCTGTGGGCAGTGACTTCTTTCAATATCCTCTGGGCAACAATAAGGCAGGATCTCAGTGGGTCTGAGACTACATAAGTCATTTTCCAGGCATTTGCAAATTGAAGTTTGGAAAGCTGTCAAATGGCAACCTGGGGAGACTTTTCCTGGGTAAAAGCATAAGACAGAAGGCAAAGAAAGCTTTAAAAAAGTAACCATCTCTCCATGATGATACCAGTGATCTGAGTCCCCAAGTACTTATTCAGCACCTTCAACAGGTCCGGCTCTCAGCTGGGCTGTGGGGCCAAAGAGAGAAATGAAACAGTCCCTGCCCTCTATGAGCCTTTCTAGACCAGGCCTGCATACGTACAAGCCCAAACTAACTGGAGCGGATTCTATTTCCCCAGGAATGGAGTCAATGCAACTCGGTGCCCTGACTAGGGAGTCATTTCCATGAGAATTTCTAAACACTGTCCTACAATTAGGTATATCCTCTGACAGCCTCCTTTAAAGCCTGATCCAAGGACCCCTTGGGATCAGTGAAGATGCTCTTGCTGTTGGTACTTTGGCTATATTAAAGGCAGCAATGAAGAGTGCCAGACTTGGAGACTGGAAGGCCTGCGTTCAAGTCCAGCCTCAGACACTTAGCTGTGTGACCCTGGACAAGTCACTTAACCTCTCTAAGCCTCAGTTTCCTCTTCTGTAAAATGGGGATAATAATAGCACCTACCTCCCAGGCTTGTTGTGGGGACCAAATGAGACAAAACCTTAAAATGCTCCAGTTTGTCATTTATTATGTAACTTCCTGAAGGGCTTTTCCTATCAGTCCTACAAGGTGAAAGGGTCATCTAGTCCCACTCACAGCTCAGCAGTGAACCTGCTCCTTCCTGGTTCTTGGAAGGCTTCCAAGTCTAAATGTGGCCTCACACCAAGCAGCAGGTACCCCTGCAACTTCCCCTGCTCCTCTTGGTTCTGTGCGTTGGGGCCAGGCAGAACAAGGGGATTCTCTGGCACAAGAACATCCTTCAATTAGGTGGAGAGGCTTCATGGCCCTCCTACATCATCCCTGGTTTCTCCATCCAGACTGGGCTGTGTCCCACAGTCTTCTTACCCTTCTGACTGCCCTCCTTCACACATGTTCCAGTTTGTCAAAGTCCTTCCCAAAACATGGCACCCAGAACCGAAAAGCCTGTGCCAGAGGTGCCCTGAGCGGGACAAAGAACATCTACACACTGACTAGGGCTATTTTCATGGAGACTGCACACTGCAGACCGGGAGAAGGTTTTATAAAAACGAAGACACATTGTCAGATCACATGTTCTAACTTTTAGTTCAGAATATCCTGCCAATATGGGAGGAGCAACAACAGAAAGAACACTGTCACCTCCTTCGCTGCAGGAACGATTTGATTTTTTCTTGTTATCGGCAGCACCTAACAGTACCTGGCAAACATGCCTGCTGAATGAACAGATGTAAGGTAAAACAACACCGAGTACGTGAGGAGCGTCCACAGTGGAAAAAAGATCTTTTTCAGTCTTTCAGAGATTTATCCCCTTCCCAACGTGCCACGAGGCAGGAAAGTACCTTCCCATCCAAATGCTGGCCTGACAGGAAGACACAGATGGCAAGCTTTCGGCAGTTCCTTCGGAAGTAGTAGCGCCTTGTGCCAGCACCCCTGCTGCTTGACTTGTGATATCTTTATAAAGCTGGATAAACTGATACAAATTCATGATTCTTGATGCTTCTACAATTCCACTGCTTTTGTTAATCTAAAAGCACAAAGACCATGTAAACAATCAATCTCAGCACGTGTCACTATGGGCAAGTAACTTCCTCTCTCTGGGTCTCAGTTTCCTCTTCTGCAAGGGGTATTCGTTAGATCAAGGAATCTTAACGAGGGTGCATGACCTTTTAAAAAAATATTTTAAAAAAAAACCCTGAATTTTAATATAATTGGTTTCCTTTGTAATCCTATGTATTTTAGTTTATGCATTTAAAAGCGTAATACTGAGAAGGGGTTTACAGGTTTTCCAAACTGCCAAAAAGGTCCATGACACAATACAGGTTAAGAACCCCAGTTTTAATACAAAAGTTGTGAGTTCTCATCCATTCTACCTGATTTGGGAACACAAGGAAGGGCCTCAGAAATCTCTGAAATCAACAGAATGACTCAAATGAAGGCCAGACTAGACCCGACTGCCAGTTTTCTTCACTACTCATGTATCTTTAAGGACCAACTTTTGACTAACTGCAGAAAAGATGTACTGATAAGCGATACAGGGTCAAAAGAAAGTGGCTGCCTATATTTAAAACCCAAGATCTACTTTAAGAGCATATGCTTTAATATTATGCTTAATATTTGCTAAAGAGAAGCATATACTGAAAAATCAGTGGACTCAAGCTATAGAAATTTCACTCTGTGAACATTCTGAGATCACAAATTGGCATTTGCCCCCCTCACTTTGGTAGAAATAAAATCAAGAAAGGAAAGGAATTTTAGACAGCACAAACGGAGAAAACTGCAGGCAGACTTCACCCTAATTCAATTGCTTAGAGTGAAAGTTGTTGTTTGTCCTTCATTTTCAAAGAGGCCCAGTGACATCACAGGGTGATATCTGGACTTGCCTATGAACTGGATTTACGTGAGGCAGAGTTGCACAAAGTTGTTAGCCTCACTCTCTCTTCCAAAGTCATCAGAGTCCAGGGGCAAGACAAAAAGTCAGGATTACCGGTGATGACCCAGGACACAGTGCACGATTGTGGCCTTTTCTATGGCTGACCAAGCTCTAAACACTCCACAGTGCTTGCTTCATCTCCCTTCATGGCTGTTGGAACAAACTGTTCTTACTCACTCATTCTGCAGGGGAAGTCTTCACTTGCTTGGGTAGACACCCCCCCCAATTCATGGACAAATTTGAGGCCTGTCAGTTATCCTCAACCACATGGTATAGCCACTGCACAGGCTACAGCTTCCTGGAGCCACAGGTGAATGCCAGGTGGACACCAAAGATGGCTGAGCAGCCCTGAAGAGGGCTCGGCAAGCCCTCATGTCAGAGGACCTAGTCCTCCCTGAACACCCCATATAACGCAGAATGAAGGAATGTATGAAATGAATAACAGAATAACTCCCACCTTAGAGACTAGCATTACAGTGTCATAAGAATTCACCTCTATACGCTTCCAAAAAGACTCTCAACAAGTCTTGAATGCGGAGTAAAAGTTCTCTGGAGAAGGAGAGCTGTATGTCGGCCTTAAGTGTATTTTTAGAGTGATGTCTTCTCTGTCTCATTTCTTTGCAAAAAATACCCACAATGGCCAGAAACGGCCATAATTTTTCTGGATGCTACACATAAATCATGAATCCTTTATGAATTAATAATGTCAAGACCTAAATCCATCAGAGAGACCAAAAAATGGGAAAAAATAGTTGGTGTAAAATATTAGTGACACAATAATATGATCTGGGATAAGCCTGTAAGCTATTTTATTTGAGTCCTGTTAGTATGTCTGTTACCAGGACTTGTAACATCCTCATATTCCATGAAGTCATAATGGTTCTTGGGCTGATAAACAATGATAAATAATAATACTGACTGTCAGTCAGCATGTTTCTCCTCAAAATGCTGGACTTTCCTCATCAGCTAATTCAATTTTCCACGTGGACAAATTCAACTGAATGGCATTTAATTGTGTTTTGCATATTCCCTACTATAATTGTAAGCAGCGATGACATTGTGAACCCAGCGTTGCAAGGGTCAGCGGCTCCTCAACAGACATCATGGCGACAGTTCTGTCAAGATGACAAATAAACTTCCGACAGTTGCAACTGAGATTTCATCTTCGTCAGTTAGGAATGAATAGGGCTCCTAGATACGGGCATCTGCCCAAGTTAGGAATCACGACCACTCCTTTGTCTTTGTCCTTTGAGATCTTTTCTAAAGTTTATTATTATTGAGGCTGAAATAGGGAACTGGATAAAGCTTTTTAATTCTGATTAAGTTACCAAAATCAACTTTCTTGCATTTAAACTTTTACAGGGACCAACATATTAAAAAATATATGGCACGCTGTTTGAATGTTCACTAGAATCCATCTTTGAGAGAAAACCTCCCAATCTAACCTTCCTGCAAAGGATAATTAGGCTGCCTAGATTTTTCTACAAATGATGGGATTAAAGAGTCCTTTTTGGCACAGATTCCTTGTGAAGGCAAGTGAGAACTACTAAACAGGAGGAGGTGGACAATGACTCAAATTTAGTCTAAGTAAAGTTTTAGGGTCAGATTGTTACCTACTACAGCAATATCACAATGAGCCTAAATTACTATGGAAGGACAATCAACGTACCGCCAAGGCATTGAAGCAAGTTTTATTGGTGCAGTATGAAAAATGCCCAAATAATGAACTGCAATGGTCTTATTAGTGGCCAAAACTGAACTCTGTAAGTCTGCTTTAAAGTTAATGTGATGGGAATGTCTGTTACTCTCACCTTGGTACACACCACTCGAACAAGCACCTTCCAAAAGGCAGAGGAATCCGATCCTGGGTGTACCTCAAACAGAAGGTGCTTTTCTTGGCCAGAAGCCACTTTTGCAGTTCTGAAAAAGAATGACTTTTGCTGTGAAAATGCAAAATAGAAAAGCGTTTGTAAATTCTTTTTAGTTGTACCTAACTCTGATTGTTTTTTAAAATCCATCAGTTCATTAATAAGCACTTATTGAGTGTGTGCTATAAGTTAGGCACTGTGCTAAGTGCTGGGGAGATAAAGGGAGGTGAGCTGCTTGCCCTCAAAGAGGGCACATTCTCATGGAGGAGGCAGCATGAAAGTAACCAGATACATTACCGGCTAACTAGAAAGGAAGACACAATCAGCTGGGGGGGACCAGCTGCAAAACTTTGCAGGTTCTTTGCAGGACTGAGGCCTCCTGCGAAAGGCGGGCTTTGAACTGAATCATGAAAGAAGCCATGGAAACCCTGAAGTAGGGGCAAGGGGACAGAGGAACTCAGGCAAAGGGGACAGCCAGTGCAAAGGCACAAGGAGGGGAGATGACGGTAGCATGGAAGGCCCTGCAAAAAGACTAGTGCAGCAGGATCACAAAGCATGCAGGGGAGAATCAAGTGTGAAGACTAGAAAGGTAGGAAGGGGAGGACCTTATCTCAGATCCTGAGAAAACAGGCAGCCACTGGCGCTCACTGAGCAGTGGAGGTCACACCTACACTTTAAAAATCATCAACAGCTATTTAAAAGCTCAAGAAGTTCAAACACTACTTCTGAAAATAACAAAAAAGTTTAACTACTCATGTCCCCAAGTTGTGTACACTGCTTTCAGTTGAAAAAATGTACTTCCTGTCCCCAGCCCCTAGCAATGTTTCCAACAAAGCCAAAAAAAAAAAAAAAAAAACCAAACCAAAAAACAAAAGACCAAATCCAACCCAAACCTCTGACTTCATTACATCCTTATTTAAACAGCAGAGCAGGAACCAAGACACGCCTTGCGTTTTTTCAGTTCATTTATATCCTAACTAGAGGTTAGAAGCAGCAAAACAAAGTAACTTGGAACAGCCTTTTAAAAATATACCCATCTCTGCTGGTTGTGGTACTTGAACATGAACATAGGGGATGAGATATGGACAGGAGCTGTGATATCCCTGGTATATAAAATTCTCAGATAAGCAAACTACTAACACAAGCCAGCAACTTATGATCTTAAAAAACTTCCTAGAGCACTGAGAGGTTATGTGATTTGCCCAAGGTCATACAGCCAGTATGGGTTCCAGCTGGAACTTGAACCTGAGTCTCTTTGGCTTTGAGGCCAATTGTCCATCCACTATAACAGGCTGCCCTTGAGCGAGAAGCGAAAGTAGAAAACTTTGATGATGTAGCTGAATATGCCTTTAGCACCAACTGAAATGACAAGTCTTGACCTAAAAAGTATTTACTACCAAACAGAAATACCCAGTAAGGCCGGCCATAATTCCATGTACGCTTCATCATGACTAATTAGCAATCTCTAGGCATCACACAGTCTGTGGCACTAAGTATCTCACAGCCAAGGGAAATGAGGCCATCAAAAGTAAGGAGCCAGGTCCAGGTAACACAGTCTGTCGGTGGAAAAGAAGGCAGGCCTGGCAGCCAGCTAGAGTTGCCTCCATTGGTTTAACCTTACAGTCAGTCCTCAGACAACCTTGGACTGGTGAAACAACAGAGTCCCAAGGAAATGGGCTTTGTGTGACCAGCTCTCCACTGCTCCAGGAAACCAAGTCACTTCTCAGCAGATGTCATCCACATCACAAGCAGTAAGTTCAGCTGATGAACAGTTTCAGAAGACTAAACACAACTCATTTTATCTTTTTTTTTCTTTGTGCCCCAAGGGCCAGGTTTTTTATACACTGGAAGGGATTTACATATATACCTTCTAAGGTTCTAAAAGACTGCACCTATAACTGATTACTTTCAGCGAGCAGTAAAAACACTGGGTGGGGGGGAGCAGCACTTTTCTTTATGCACTATAGATAAGAAGACATTCCAATTCATGGAAAATTCCCAAACTATGTGAAGTGCTGTAATTACTACTACTCTGGACAGACTAAAAATCCATTACCTTAAAGGCCTTCAGGACTTAAAAGTATCTCCTTAGAGAGTTTGATTTCTAAAGTACTCTTTCTTTATGCCTGATAAATATGCCTACAAAATTATTAGTATTTGCAAAGGAATTCACTATCTGGCAACCTCAACTATACAGAAAGGTGGAGAAGGGGGGATTTTAAGCACTCAAAAGTGATGTTAATCCCAAACTTGACTCATTGGAGAGGGCCCCAGATCACCTCTCCATTTTAGGCACAATTCTAAGAAACTTAGCTATCTTTCTGTGTCATAGTGGATGAGATATAGCAAATTTAAAAGTCAGGTTCTGGTAAAGGCACACACAAGGAACAATTACAGCAATATCTGTCAGCTGACAGCACCCATGTGCCAGAGAAGAGAGGAGAATGGTATAACTCAGTCAAGGGTCATCTAGCACATAGATAAATAGTCCTAAAAACCTCAATAGCTCGTAAGGGTCAACATATTTGATATTCATAATTATAACACCTAGTTTTTATAATCTAATACAATGTTCAGTATATTTTCCTTTAAAAAGCATAGAACAATATTATTTATTTTGGGAAGATTTTCTATCCAAAAACGATTTGGTGTTTAAAAGGACAAATTTAGGTTAACTGAAAAAAATTATATGGAAATTATGACATCAGGTCTTATTTTATTGTTTTGGTTTTTTTTTTGGTGAGGCAATCAGGGCTTGCCCACAGTCATACAGCTAGTGTTAAGTGTCTGAGGCTGAACTGAATTCAGGTCCTCCTGACTCCAAGGTCAGTGCTCTATCCACTCTGCCACCTCACTGCCCCTCAGTGATATTTCTTAAAGCACATCTACGAAGTAACAAGACAGCAGACAACTGTATACGGATGGGGAACCAACTGAGTTGGTTAATGCAGAGGCCTCACTGTGGGCTTTGAGGTCAGTGCACTAATTGGCTGCTACCCCTTTGGCACTTGTATTCAATGCTAAGTTTACTCTTTATTTTTAAAATCAGACTTATGATTTAATTGGAATAGGGAAACTCTTAATTAAGAAACTCAACCGATACAAGGCAATTTACGTTAATATTAATTTGCATTTGTTGATATGCTAGCATATAAAATCTTCTCAATCTATTCATATATACATGGTCATCTCAATTTCTTCAAGTTCTTTGTGAGTTGAGGCAGCATCTCCTATGTCATCTAATGAACTTTAGTTCATAGGATCTGGAGCCAGAAGAGCCATTGGAGCTCACCTAACCCCAAACCCTGGTTTCCCAGCAGAAAAAGCCAAGGCCCAGGAGCTGAAGTGCTCCCCCGTGTCCCAGGGACCCTAGCCCAATGCTGGGCAGCGTACCAGACATGGAGGCAAAGGGAAGCCTAGTGCTCCCACTGATGGACTGTGTGATCTCAGGACAAATCCCACAACCCCTCTGGGCCTCAAGTCAGAGTTTGGACTCCAACTCACCTCTACAATCCATTCTAGCTCTAAATTATTATCAATGCCCTTTCCCCTACATGCCACAGCTTTCCCAGATCTCACTGAGTTTTTCTTACATGACTATGTAGAGTGTTTTGCATATTACATCACATTTACTAATTAATAGAGATTAAAAATATGTTGTGATTAAACAATGCTTTTGGTCTTCAGAAAAGAGTATCTTAGACCATCTATCATATAGCCATTACATGGGAGCATAAACACTAAGAGGAAAACAAAATGAAAAAAAAAATTGAATCTTACACATCATTCAGTTCAGCTACTCTCCCCAGAAATTCCTCATAGGTAAGCGAACCACTTTCTCGAAACAGAGAGATGTGTTTGGTCACTTTTTCAGGCAACTTGTTTATCACCATTTGCGTCTGATCAGAAATTTGCTGTCCCATGATGAATGCAATTCAAAATCCAGTAAGAGTGATGTTTCATTCGCATGTGGCGTTTCTGTGAAGTACACATACATAAAAGTTACCTATACGGAATCAATCAATCAATCAAGCAGCATTTATTAAGCCCCTGATATGTGCCAGGCACAGTGCAAGAGGACGGGGATAGAAAAACAAAAATGAAAGTCCAGGTACCTCAATGGGCTTACAGGTTAGGAGACATAAGGGAAGACCAATGCAAAGGTACACAAATGGAGCTGGAGTATTAAGGGTGAGAAACAGCTAGAAGGCCGTCTAGCTAGTTGAAAGACTGCACGAAGCAGGGTAATGTGTAATGAGGCTAGAAATGTAGGTTAGGGTCTTTTTATATAGGTTTTAAAAGTCAAAGAGGTGTTTATATTTGATCCTAAAGGAAAAAGGGAACCAATGGAGTTTGCTGATTAGGAACAGGGGATCCCTGGACCTATGCTTAAGGAAAATCATTGTGGCTGCCGTGTGGAGGATATACCAGAGTGGGGATGACGGGGTACAGGCCCTGGAAACCCCCACCTTGAACTTTCCCACTTGATCAATTAAGTCTCTATGGTTAGCCTGAGCCTATAATCTATCAACTGGCCTTTCACTGTCACCAATTCTCTATTACCCTTAACCTAGCCCAGCCCTTCATTGTCTATTACCTAGGGATCACCCGGGCCACTTCTCACCCTTAATCCTATCCAGACTGGGTTCTCCCTTGGCCATTTGGTCCATGTCCATGGCCTTAGACCTCCTTCGACCTCCAGTCACCCCAGCCCACTGACCACTCCCATCAAGAGCCTCCCTAGACCCCTCTTCACAGTCAGCTCAGACTACTTGGCCACTCCCAGTTCTTTCCCACAGTCTTTCTGTATATAAGATCCATCTTGTCTCATTAAGGTGCTCAGATTCAATCTAGCCAATGGCTCAGATTCAATCTAGTCTGCTTGTCAATTCGAGTGAGCATCACAAATGCTTAGATTCCTTAAGAGTCTGGCCAATATGGCGGATCTTTAATAAATCTTATCTTTGGCTGAAAGAAGGCTTGGGTTGAATTCATTCGAGCAGGACCTGCATGTTGTTATTTCGGGGTCCCAGCATCCCTAAACCTCAACAGGGAGAATTAGTAGGCCACTGCAATAGTCCAGGGGAGAGGTAATGAGGACATGGACTAAAGTTGTGATTGTACAAGTAGTGATGATGAGGTTTGGGGCTGCTGGGAACCCCAAAATATCAAGGAATAGTGTGGAGTCTGCCTGGAATGAATTCTCACACTCAAATTTTCTTCTAGTCAAGTGGCAAGGTTTATAGCAACACCAATAGAAGAGGACAGGGTCCCTAGTGAACCTGCAACTTAATAAGGGTAAGATTGATGCTTATATACAACAGGGATAAGTGAAAGGATCAGGATGGGATTAAGAAATGATAAGTAGTCTGGAGTAGGCCAGGTGAGACAGTGAAAGGAATATCAAGTAAGAGGTTAGATGATCTAGGTGGGCTGGGGTGGGCCAAGTGCCTTGAGTGAGGCTGCTGAAATGTATGGGAAAATTCAGGCACTGGATTGCTTTCAAAGACATGGTCTTTTCCTTTTAGGGCTCCAGGTCCCTTTACCCCATCATTCCCCTTCAAATGAATGGGACCCAAAATCTTTTGGAGTAAGGAGTGAAAGTCTCCTGAAACTGCTTCTTGCTGGCAAAGGGTATCAAGCTGTTCCCACTTCAATGGGTCCCATTCAAGGGGTCAGACTTGGGTATGGATGGGTATCATGGATCTATGGGTCTGGATATTTGTGAAAGAATTGAACCAAAGGTTAACACAGAGGCTGTGAAAATGGGAAATTGGAAGGATCGTGGTACTCTTGGAAGAAATCGATAAGTCTGGAAGAAGGATGAGTTTTTGGGGAAAGATAATTAATTTTGTTTAGGACATGTTGAATTTGACCTGTATATAAAGAAATTCAGTTTTCTTTTATCTTCTATAATAATAAAAACAATCCTTCTTATGAAACAAAAACAAACTAGAAATGTTTTTATCTTCAGAGTTCAGCAGTTCTTCAGAATTAGAATAACATACATGAAACTGGAATGGATTTGACTTAAATAAATCCACTATCTTTTTAAAACCAAAAATTTATTTTTGTCATTTTCAGATTAATTCTGCAGCTTCACCAGAAAGCTAAAAAATCATTCTTGCCAAAGCTAAGTGAAGCAGACACTTGTGAAATCAGTGAGAGATGGACCATCTTCTAATTCAATGGTTTAATCACAGTTACATTTTGGGCATGCTGTACTTAGAGGACCAAATATAGTATCACTGAAACCAATAGACTTAACTTCAAAATGAGCTGAATCCTAGATATTCTACTTGAAACATTTTTGCTTATTTGATTTTCACATGTAAAATGTGGCTTTAAACAAATAAGAAATAAGATAGCACACTTGACCTGTACATAGTGCTTACAGTGTAGTTTACTAGCACTTATAGAATTATCTCATTTGATCCTGAAAATCCAGAGGTTTTTTTTTATTGTTGTTTTAATAATTAGATAAGGAAACTGAGGCAGAAGTGGTTTAAGCTCCTTGGCAAGGATGGGGATGGCCCCCAGTTTTACTCCAAATCCAGCACTTCTTTCAGAATCCCGGTACCTCTTTCTACTTCCACATATAGGAGCAAAGAAAATCAAGCTTTTCCAGCTTTCTCAGTGGCCTAACGACAGGCCACAATTTAGATATCTGGTAAGAAAGAAAATGGCCTGAAGCTCACAGGTCACCAGGGACCACAGCCATGCCTTGGGCTGTCTACACCTGTGACCCACCCCATACAACTAGAAGTTATATTCTCTATTCCGTGATCAGATAGTTGAACTTTAGAATTTTAATACTTAAAAACTATTTCTTCCCTTCTTAAAAAATCAGAAGTATTTGAACAATTAAAGAAAAAAAAAGATCTGATTGCTTTGATTTTTTTTTTAAAGTTGGAAATGCTTCTAGCTTATCTTCATTACATATGATACTTGCTGAAGATTTTAGGTAGACACCACTTATTATTTTAAGGAAGACTCAATTTATTCCAATGCCCTCTGGCGTTTTTAATAGGAATGGGTGTTGTATTTTGTCAAAAGCTTTTTCTGCATCTATGGAGATGATCATGTGGTTTCTGTTAGTTTTGTTGTTGATATGATCAATTATGCTGATAGTTTTCCTAATATTGAACCAGCCCTGCATTCCTGGTATAAATCCTACCTGGTCATAGTGTGTTATTGTTGTCATAAGTTGC
This sequence comes from Vombatus ursinus, assembly GCF_900497805.2. Lineage (NCBI taxonomy): Eukaryota > Metazoa > Chordata > Mammalia > Diprotodontia > Vombatidae > Vombatus > Vombatus ursinus. The sequence continues at coordinate 12,769,218 of NW_020949548.1, read as the reverse complement.
TGTAATCTATTTGCTAATATTTTAGTTAACATTTTTGCATCTATATTCATTAGGGAAATTGGTCTAAAATTTTCTTTCTCTGTTTTGACTCTTCCTGGTTGAGGTATTAGCACCATATTTGTATCATAAAAAGAACTTGGTAAGACTCCTTCTTTGCCTATTTTCCCAAATAGTCTATATAGTATTGGAATTAATTGTTCTTTAAATGTCTGATAGAATTCTCTTGTAAATCCATCTGGCCCTGGAGATGTTTTTTTCCTAGGGAGTTTATCAATGGCTTGTTCAATTTCTTTCTTTCTTTTTTTTAATTTATATTTAGTTTTCAACATTCACTTCCACAAGACTGAGTTCCAAATTTTCTCCCCACCTCGCCCCTCCTCCCACATCAAGATGGCATGCAATATTCCTTCCCCTAATCTGCCCTCCCTTCTATCACCAGCCCTTCTCTTATCCTGAAGGGCAGGGTAGATTTCTATACCCCATTGCCTGCATATTTTATTTCCCAGTTGCATGTGAAAACAATTTTTAACATTTGCTTTTAAAACTTTGGTTTCCAAATTTTCTCCCTCCCTCCCTCCCTCCTCCCCTACCCTCATTGAGAAGGCAAGCAACTTGATACAGGTTATATATGTACAGTCATGCAAAACACTTCCATAGTAGTCATGTTGTGAAAAACTAACTATATTTCCCTTCATCCTATCCTGCCCTCCATTTATTCTATTCTTTCCTTTGACTCCCTCCATGGTAAAAGCTTTTTCTTTCCTCTTTTATGTGAGATAATTTACCCCATTCTACCTCTCCCTTTCTCCTCCCAGTACAATCCTCACTCACCACTTAATTTTATTTTTTAGATATCACCCCCTTCATCTTCAACTCACCCTGTGCCCTCTATCTATACATACATATAATTTTTTTTTCAAACTACCCTAATACTGACAAAGGTCTCATGAGTTACAAATATCATCTTTCCACGTAGGAATGTAAACAGTTCAACTTTAATAAGTCTCTTATGATTTCTCTTTCCTGTTTACCTTTTCATGCTTCTTTTGAGTCTTGTATTTGAAAGTCAAATTTTCTATTCAGCTCTGATTTTTTCATCAAGAATGCTTGAAAGTCCTCTATTTCACTGAATGTTCATTTTTTCCCCTGAAGGGTTATACTCAGTTTTGCTGGGTAGGTGATTCTTGGCTGTAATCCTATCTCCTTTGACCTCCAGAATATTATATTCCAAGCCCTCTAGTCCCTAAATGTAGAAGCTGCTAAATCTTGTGTTATCCTGATTGTGTTTCTACAATACTTGAATTGTTTCTAGAATTCTGGCTGCTTGCAATATTTTCTCCTTGACCTGGGAACTCTGGAATTTCACTATAATATTCCTAGGAGTTTTCTTTTGAGGATCTCTTTTGGGAAGTGATTGGTAGATTCTTTCAATTTCTATTTTGCCCTCTGGTTCTAAAATCAGGGCAGTTTTCCTTGATAATTTCTTGAAAGATGATGTCTAGGCTCTTTTTTTTGATCACGGCTTTCAGGTAGTCCAATAATTTTTAAATTCTCTCTCCTGGATCTGTTTTCCAGGTCAGTTGTTTTTCCAATGAGATATTTCACATTGTTTTCTAATTTTTCATTCTTTCGGATTTGTTTTACAGTGTCTTGATTTCTCATAAAGTCACTAACTTCCAAATGCTCTATTGTAATTTTTAATAAAGTATTTTCTTCAGTAAGCTTTTGGACTTCCTTTTGCATTTGGCCAATTTTGCTTTTTAGGGCATTCTTCTCCTCATTGGCTTTTTGGACCTCTTTTGCCATTTGGGTTGGGCTATTTTTTAAGGTGTTATTTTCTTCAGTATTTTTTTGGGTCTCCTTTAGCAAGCTGTTGACTTGTTTTTCATGATTTTCTTGCATCACTCTCATTTCTCTTCCCAGTTTTTCCTCTACTTCTCTTACTTGCTTCTCAAAATCCTTTCTGAGCTCTTCCATGGCCTGGGACTAATTCATATTTTTCTTGGAGGCTTTGGATGTAGGAGCTTTGACTTTGCTGTCTTCTTCTCAGTGTATGTTTTGATCTTCTTTGTCACCAAAGTAAGATTCTATGGTCTGACTTTTTTTGTGCAGTTTGCTCACGATCCCAGCCAATTACTTGAGTTTTAAACTCTTTGTAAAGGTAAAAGTCTGCTTCCAGTGTGGAGAATGTACTGTCCCAAGCTTCGGGGGTTTTGTGCAGCTGTTTTCAGAGATACTTCTAGAGACCTGTACATTTTCAGTTCTTCCAAGATGGTACAATCAAGGGCAAGGTGTTTACTCCTTTCCTGGCCTAGGCTCTGGTCTATGAGTGACCACAAGCACTCTTTTCTGCCTTGGAAGTGTGAGGAGGATTCCCTCTCCACCACCACCATAAGCTCCACCACGCCAGTACTCCTCCTTGCCCTAGGACCACCACCCAGAACTGTGACCCAGATCCAAGCATGGGCAAAGCAAGAGAATCCTGCCTCAGCACCAGCAAAAAGATCCCCGCAATCCCTCTCTGATCAGCCACTCGATTCCCCCTCCAGCTGTGGGCCAAGAGCTCTGGAAGCAGCTGCCTCCCTGGGGCTGGGGCTGGACTGAGCTCCTCTTTCACAGTGGTCCGACAGACTTTTCCTACTGACCGTCTAAGTTGTCTTTGATGTTTGTGGGTTGAGAAGTCTGGAAACTGCCACAGCGCCTCTTGATTCAGTCCCCTAAGGCCTGCTCCAGGTTCGCTGAGGCCCGTTCTTTGCCTGCACGCCCACACTGAACTGCATTCCTCTCCCAGCCTGGCTCAATAGACCTTTCCAAACACTCATCCAGGTTGTCTTGGGATGGAAATTTGTTTCACTCTGTCTTTTTGTGGGTTCTGCTGCTCTAGAAATTGTTTAGAGCCATTTTTTACAGATATTTGGAGGGGTTTGGGGGAGAGCTCAAGCAAGTCACTGCTTTTACATCTTGGCTCCGCCCCCCCCCCTTCTTGTTCAATTTCTTTTTCCGTCCCGCTAGCCTGTAGTAGAACTGCCAAACTCCTCTCAATAAGGAAAGCCCAGCTAGTTGCTGGAAATGGATACATCACAACTAGTTTTGGGGGGCCTTACTGAGTTTCCAAGTTTTGTCAAGTAGAATTACATTTATAACTTAAAATGTGTGAAAAGGAAATATTACATTCAAACATCTTGTATGAAGGTGTAGTCTGATTAACCAAGAACATTCAAAAGACTATCTATTGTTAATACTGAGCATATTAGAAACATTTCTAAACTGTATTGCCCTAAAGCTCAGAAAAGCACTAGTCTACACTGAATGGTAGGCCTACATATCCTATTCCTACAGATAAAGGAGTAGAAATTGTTGAGAAAGTCCCAGCCTGCTTTAAAAACAAAAACAAAAACAAAAAACCCAGCTCTGGAAGGTGGCCAAAAGTGTGAAGCGTATGGTAGTTAGGTGTCGGCCGAACAAACGGAATGAAGTACAAGAGGAGAGATAGTGTAGCCTCGTGGAAAGCACACTAGGATTGGGGTAACTGAATCACTGATTGAACAGCACCCCAAAGCTATATAATGACTGATGCTAACGTAGAGGGAAATCTATAGTGTGGTGGTACTACTTGGTCCTGTCCTTTTCAATATTTTTATCAAAGACCTGGATGGGAGCCTGAAACCATAATGCTTAGAAGAGTTGGCTAACGTGCGAGATGACAGAACCAAGATTCTACATGATGCTAGGAGGGAAGGACGCTAACATAATGAAATGCGATGGATAAATGAAAAGTCTTCCATTTAGGTGTGCTAACAAGTACAGGGGAAAGGCAATCTGGTGTAGGCACAGTTCAAGACTAAAAGAAATGGGGGTTTTATTTCATCACAACAATGCAATGAGACTATCAAATGAATAATGCTATCTCAGACTGTATTAATAGAAGTATGTTGTCCAGATTTGGAGTAAGGGAGACAATATTTCCAATGTATTGTGACCGGGAAACCATAACTAGAGCTATGTATTGTTCAATTTTGATTGCCATATTTTAGGATGGCTAGAGATAAACTGGGGCAAACCTGGAGGACAGCAATGGGTTACAACTTGTGCCATATAGGGAATATCAGAAGAAAGAACTGGAGATAGTCTGAGGAAGAGAAGATTTAGTGCTGAGAAGCCAACTTTCCCAATATGGGAAAGGTTGTCATGTAGAAAACAGAACTAGGATCAGTAGAATGGAAATTAAAGGGAGGCAATTAATGGTTCAATATAAGGGGAAAATACTCTAAGTAATCAGATCTGTACAAAAATTGAATGAACATTCAGGAAAAAGTTTAAGTTTCCAATCACAGGTTGTCTGACAATCATGCTGGAGATGGGATCCTGGCTTCTGACAGGATGATGGACTAGGGAGATTATTTCTAAGGTCTCTTCCAGATCCAATGATGCTGGTCTACAGGTTCTACCCTACCACTCTATACTAACTGCAAACTTAAAAACTAGAACCTTAGTTTTCTCATCTGTAAAGTGGGAATATTTTCCACCTACCTCACAAAGTAGTTGTGAGGAAAGCACTATAAACGTAAATTGCTAAGTAAAAATCTAAAAAGCAAATTCAACACTGATACCTAGGCTCTGTCTATTACCATTAGGCAATCATTCCCCAGTGATTTTTGTTGAGTCTTTTCAGTACTATAGACTGAAAGATGTGGCACAGTTAGATATAGGAAAGATTTGTGCAATATCATCATCCAAGTGAGCTGCTACTTTAATTTTGAACTTTTAGTCTAGTAAATGTTACCCTGTTAAAAACAAGAACCTCTTCTCAAGCAGATTGTGGACATGATCTAACAGGCCTGACTCACAAGCACAATCCAGTTCAGATACACTAAGAAACTCTCCAAGGATCACACAGGTCTGGAGGTGAATAGGAATCTGGGTCTTCCAGTGTTTGAGGCCTATCTGTACTCCCTCCCTTAGACTGAGTTGCCTCTCCAAAGACTACTTACCCCCAAGAGAGATTCACGGTGTCCTATTTACATGTTCCCTACAAATGATTCTACAGCTTTGTCAAAAGGCTCCAAAGCACTTTTTCAAAAAGTCTTATCAAAAACAAAACTGTCAACAGAATAACTGTATAAACATTCCATTGATTTCAAAAACCACAAAAAGTATTTATTGAAATGACTGCAACTGTTGTTTTGAAACCCACATTAAATACTAAGAATTTCAAAATTCCACATTTATTAGTAGGTGGTAAGTAGAAGAGTTTTTCAGTACATGTACTAAAATATTCTTTTCCTAACAAAGTAATATTGCAGTTTAAATATTCAATAAAAATAGCAGAACTATGCTAAGGAATAATGATAAAATTTCCACCAAAAAAATCAAATAATCCGTTCACAAAACTAACACATTCTAAAAACAGCTATAAAATTTAAAAAAGATTAATAATTTCTCAGACAGATTAAAAAAAGTTTTCCCATATTCAACTTTAGATTACTTTATCAACAAATTTATAGCTAAAGAAAATGTTTGAACACAGAAATGACCATTAAATCAACTGCTTTCATTATCAAATCAGAACCAAAAAAGTCAGTGATAAAAATAATAACATTAGATTTTGAGGGGACTACTCTGAGTACTTACAGCTTATTTAAACTCTAGATTGTCAATGAAGACAAGAAACTGTTTAAATAGTCAGAGAGTACATACTGAAAATTAGTTAGGCTATAGTCACTGAAACAGAATGAAGTACAATGGAAGAGAGCACCTAGCACTAGAGTAACAGAATCCTAGAATCTCAATGATGGAAGGACCTTGGAGGCTACGGAGTAAAGCCTACACCTCCATCTAGCCAAGAAGTCCCCAACATAGCCACCAAATGGGCTTCCAGGTCTTTCCATGGTACAGTGGAGAAAACAGAGTGCCAGATCTGGAGTCAGAGATCTAGGTTCAAATACTGCCTCTTCACGGTCACTTGAGATCTCTTTATTGCTAAACCTACCCAATGGCCTTTTCTTAGTTCTCACTGTCTTTGGTCTCTCTTGCAGCAACTGCCATAATCAATCTTGCCTTCTGCACATATAGGACTACTCCTTCTCAGACTCTTGCAGGATCATCATTTATGCCTCCCACTTATATATACATGAGTGCATGCAGGGTTCGGTCCTGGGACTTCTCTCTTCCTCTATGTGAATTCCTCAGCTCCTATAAATTCAATTATAATCTCTTCCCGGGATCACAGGATCACAGACATAGAGCAGGAAGGAAACTTAAGGGAAGGGGGTGGGGTGGGGATTTGAACCAAGGTCTTCCTACTTCCAAATGTGGCAATCTCTCTCCCCTGCTGTGCTGCAGATGACTTCCAAATCTGCCTCTCAGTCTTTATCTTTCTATTGAGCTCTGGTCTGATATCTCCAGCTGCCTGCTGAGCCACTCCACGGAGCTGTTCCACAGGCATTTAAAACTCAGTATGTCCTAACCAGAACTCACTATATTTCCTTCAGAACCCCCTCCTAACTTCCCTATTCCTATCTCAACAAAATCCAGTCCATCAGGCCTGCAACCTCAGGGTCCTCCTCCACTGTACTCTTATTCCATTCACTGGGGTGAAGTCTTGTCCAGCCCATTCCATTGAAGTCTCTGGCAGCTGGTCTACTCACACAATCAACCTCTCACCTGGACCACTTATGACCTCTGCACTGGTCTCCGCCCTCTTCAACCCACCCTTCACACGACAGCTCTGATTATGTGACTCATTCCAAGAAGTAGCTCCCCAACTGGATTTAAGCTAAAAATATAAACTTTATTGGACAAGTCCAACCCTTTACAACCCAACACCAGCCTATCTTCAGCCGGCAGGACTACGCATTACTTCCCAGTTAAACTGGCCCACATCTCCAGCCTCCTTGGCTTTGCACAAGCTGTACCCCCATGCATAGAGTGCTCTCCCTCCTCACTTTCCCTTCAGGGAACCCCTACCCCCTTCTAAGGCTCAGTTCAAGCGCTATCTCATTCAAGAAATCTTTCCCCAGGGTGAGTACCTCTCAAATCTTTGTGTGTTTACATTACAGTTACCCTGGATTGGCTCATCAGGGACTTGCATATCTTATCCCTCCCTTCCAAAACAAAACAAAACAAAACAAAACAAAAAAACCAAAACTAACACACAGAAGGCACTTAATAAATGCTGGCAATTGATTAACAGCTCTACTAATTGTGGGTATCATTTATCTGTCATTTTAGGTTTACAAAGTACTTTATTTATGTCAATCCCACCCAATTCTCACAATTGTGTGATACCTCACTATTACTGTCTCTATTTTATAGATGAGGAAATTGAGGCTGAGAGAGGGTGACTTGTCCAGAGTCACACAAGTCTCATGGGTCTGAGACCTCTGTGACTCTAAGTAACACTGGACAGGCCACTTTACCTCTCTGTCCTTCAGTTGCCCCATTTGTAAAATGAGGGAACTGAACCTGATAATCTCTCAGATTCTTTCCAGTTCTAGGATCTTATGACTACAAGTGAGAGGAAACTCAGTATCTTGGAGGCAACTCAGTACATTTTCGGACAGCTCTAATTATGACTCTTCCCACATACCGCTGAAATCTGCCTCTCAGCAACATCCACTCCCTGCTCTTAGTTCAACAAGTCCACTTTCTGACACATCAGCCACCATGTCTAGCAATCAATCATTCAACAGCAATCATTTATTAAGAGCCTGTGCTAGGGGCTGGGGAGAGAAAGACAAAAATGAAAGGTAGGGGCTCTGCCCTCAAGGAGGAGAGGAGGCAACGTGTGCCTATTTAAGTACGTGCAACATACAAAGTAATCTGGGGAGATGTAGCACAAATAGCTGGGAAATCAGGAAATGTTTCACGTAGACAGTGAACTGAGCTTTGAAGTAAATTAGGAATTCCAAGAGGCAAAAGTGAAGAGAAAACAAACCATGGGGGCATGGGGGAAACCTTGCACAAAGGCATATTTCCTTATAAGTCTTCTCTTCTCTAGGCTAAGCACCCTCTTGTCCTTCAACTATTCCTCATATGCTGTGAGTTCCAGTCCCCATCCAGGCCTGGTAACCCTCCTCTGAACGATACCAATGTCCTTTCTAAAATGTAGCGCTGAGGACTAAATATAATATTCCCAATGTGACCAATGACCAAGCCAGACTACAGTAAGCCCATGGACGCTCTTGTTCTGGAACCAATCCCCCTCTCTGTATTCTAGTATATGCATGCATTTTTTTGGCCACTATAATACTATTGATCTAGATTAAGCTTACAGTGCCCTAACCTCACAGATCTTGGTATTTCTTACATGTACATCCCAACTCAATGTAATCATATTTATCCATTTTCATTCCTTTCTAACCACACCTTCTCCATCTGTGTAATGGACCTTTATACAGCTATTAAATGTCATCATACTAGAATCAGACTGTTGTTCCAGACTATCAAGTTCTTTTTTGGCTCCCGACTCTGCCATCCATGTTTGCTCTCTCCTTAGCTGTGTCATCTGTAAATTTGCTAAGCATGTCATCTACACCTTCATCCAAGTTACTAATAAAAATGTCAAACAATATGGGGCCAAAGACAGATCCCTGGGGACTACTACTAATGACTTTCCTCTAAGATAACATCAAACCATAGAGACCACTCTGCATCCTCTCATTAAACCCTTTCTGAATCCACTCACTTGCCCTGCTCACATCTCTCCATCTTGTTCACAAGGAGGCATAAGACACTTTAGCGAATGTTTTGCTGTGGTCTAGATACTAACATATGCACAATATCACCCTAAGGTAAAAATACTATTGTTATATATATTTATTAACCTTGTCAATAAACAAAATGAGATAAGGTTGGCATGACCTGGTTTTGAAGCCATGATGGCTCTTTGCAACAAGACAAAAATCACAGGCCTAAGATGATCAGAATTATGGAATCTCAGTTGGGTTGGACTCCAAAGGCCACCTAGACCAACCAATATCCGGGTGGAAAGAGTAGAGGACCTGGATTCCAATTTCATCTCCGACGCTTACTATCTATACGACTTAGGGCAAGTCACTTGATCTTCCAGGGCCTCAGTTTCCTGATCTGTAAAAGGAGACGACTGGATAAGGTGGCCCCTGAAGTCCCTTTCAGCTCCTCCTGTTATCCTGCATCACCAAATGAAGTGGCCATTCAAGTTTTTACTCAGACCTCCAGTGAATGAGAATCCTATTACCTCTTGAGGCAGTACATTCTGCTTCTAGAGAGCTCTCCCTGTTAGCAAGTTTTCCCTTACACGAAGCTCAAATTTGCCTCTCTAACTTCTGTCCTTAGTTGTGTCCTCTGAGGCCAAGAAAAACAATGGAACCCTCCCTCAACAAGACAGCCCTTCAAATACCTAAAGACAACTATCTTTCTCCAATACCTATTGTTATCTATGTGAAACATTCCATTTTCTTCTAACTTCTTCTTTCATGGCACCCCTCCAATTCCTCACCCTCCTTTGGGTGATCTCAATCCATGTTCTTCCTAGAGAACAGAAGTTGTGCCCAGTCTGACCAGGGCTGAAGACAATAGCACTATCCTTCCCCCCAGGTATGTAGTTGGTGTTATCTAACCAATGTGGCCTAAAATTGCGTGAGCTGCTCTTTACTTGGATCAGTGTCACATAGTTGACTGATATTGAGCTGACAGTTCCTCATGAACCCTATCTTTCTCAGTTGTGTGTCTTCCACCGGTCTAATTAGCATGCTTTCTAACCCCTGCTCTAAGGCACTGAGAAAAATGTTCAACAGGATAGGGTCAAAGGGAGAGGCCTTTCAAACTGTACTCACTGGAGATCTCCACACTGGCACCAATCCATTTATCACTACATGTGAGGTCTAGTCATTCAACCAGTTTCCAAATGCACTTAAATGCACTACCTCCCATCATGAACATAGCTCTTATTAACTTTGTTCAGAAGGAAAGCAGAAGAAATTCTGTCAAAAGATTTGCTGAAATCCAAATATAGTATATACTACTAGAGGTCACATGTATATGGCACTTTGGCAAAATGCTTTATAAATAGTATCTCAGTAGATCATCACAACATCCCTGTGAAGTAGTTACGATTATCAGCCCCATTTTGCAGATGAGGAACCTGACGCCTAGCATATAGTAGAGTGCCTAGTATACAACAACTGATAAGTGTTTGCTGAATTGTATTACAAGACTTGCCGGGGTATCAAAGCAAGTTAGGTGTCTGAGGTCAGATTCTCAGATATTACTGATCCCAAAGCCAGTGGGCTATCCATGGTTCCCTTACTTCCTAACTATATCACTATGGGTAGATGCTACCCCTCTGAGCTTTTTATTTCCTCTGTAAAAAGGGAATAATAATCATATTACATACCTCAGAAGACTATTGTGAAGAAAGTACTTTATAAAACTTACACAAAGTAGGCTGGATGCTCTGCTATAATATTATCTAGCCCATGAACACATGCTTCATTTTGTGGGGTAATTACTGTTCACATGCTACAAAGCATGATAACACCTAAAATACGGGACATCAAACGGTAAAGAATATATTTTGTAAATATACATTCATCTGGAAGGAAAGGATGTAAAAACCAAAATGCAATAGGAGAAAGTCACTCAGAACAACTCTGAAATTAAGAGTCAGCATCTTTAGAAAAGAAATTCTTCTGTGACTTATCTGAGGGAAACAAAAGAATCAATGTCACTTCAAGCTCCATACGCTGAAAGCATCTCTTTTTAGGATGGTGGGGTAACAGTCCCTCTTTTTTGGACAGCAGTGAGACTAACTAGTAAAACGACATTCTGAAGAACAAGAGAGAAGAGTGGAAGAAATAAAGCTGCCAGTGAAAGGAGGGGAAAACAAGGGGAGTATATTTGTCTCCTCCAGGTTTGTAACCAAAGGATAAATGACTTTAAAAAAAAAAGTACAAATGTCATCAGTAACAAGAACTCCATCTTCTGTGACATGAGATAACTGACTGTATATGCGATATGGTTATTTTATAGGCCATCTTTTCGCTTGGAGGAGGATTCCTCTGATGATTAATTTTATGGGGGGAGGGGACCAAATCTTTGTTGAAATGAAAGGGCTCAGCACGTTGTAAATGGTTAAAGTGTAGGACTTGGAATCAGGGAGACCCGAGTTCAAATTCTGACTTAATTACTAGTTGTGTGACCATATCCCAAGCCACTTCCTGAGACTCAGTGTTCTCATCTGTAAAATTTGGGAACGAAAGGCCGTTCTAGAAAGCCCTTAAGGTCCCTTCCAACTGGAAGTCTGTGACCCTAGGCCCCTTCGGGGTCTCTGGGCCATATTGGCAGAGAGGGGCGGGGTGGGGGAGGGGACTGGCTGTCCCGGGCGGGGCGGGGGGCAATAGAAGCTGGGGTCCTGGCCTCCCCTAGGCCGTTCCTCTCACTCCCCAAGTGTCAACAATCTTAATCGAGGCGGAATCTCGGGCTCTTCACCCCGCCCTATGACAACGGGCCGGAAACTGATGCCTCCGGACTCCTCTTCTACTTACCGAGCGGGGAGGCGGATCACCAAAGAGGGGGAGGGGCGAGGGAAGGACTAGGCTCACCTTAATTTGGCGGGGGAGGGTCTTACTAAGAAGGACTCAGTACAACGAAAGGGGCGGCCGCCCGGGCTCCCCGAACGGGTTTTGGTTTGGGGAAAGCCGTAACGATGAGGACCGTAAACAACGACGACCCAAAGCACCCGGCTCGGACCCTCAGCGTCAGCCTGGGCCTCGGGCCCCCGGCCCCGGGGAAGGACGTGCCCGCCCGTCCTGCCGCTCGGCCCCGGGGCCCCGCACTCACTTCGGCTTCACGGCATCGCGGTCCCCACGGGGGCGACGGCGCTCAGGGACCGTCCCGCCGCCCGCACCAGCCCCGCCAAACCCGCAAGCGGCAGCTCCGGGACTGAAGGCTCCGGCGGCGGCAGCGGCTCCACCTCAGCCCCGTCGCGCCTCAGTGACGCACCGCGGCGCGCCGGCCCCGCCCCCCCCCCCCCCCCTTGCCCCGCCCCGGGCGCGCCGCCGTGGCTCCCCCCCCCCCCCCCCCCCCCCCCCCCCCGCTGCTGGTAGCGGGAAGGGCGCTGCGGCCCCCCCCCCCCCCCCCCCCACCCCGACCCCGCCCCTCTACAACCCTCTCTGCCCTCTTCATTCAATAGGTAACGGGAAAAGGTGCAGTCGATTCCCGCCACGCCCCTTTTTCAAGTCCATCTTCCCCATCCGTTCTCAGGTGCCCAAGAAGGCGCCCCTCCTTCTTTCCTCTCAATGGTTAAAGGTTTTAGAACTGGAAGGAACCTTTGTTCACGAGGCCTTATCAAAACATACATTTAGAGTGGGAAAGCACCTTAGAGGAAATTCGGTACAAATATCTCATTTTACAGATGAGGAAACTTAGTCTAAAAGAATCTAAGGGACTTGCCCAAGGTCACAAAAGAAGCAGAGAAGCGGCAGGATTGGAACGCCGACCCTTGGTCCTCAAAAGCAACGCTCCACTGCAACTACTAGAAAGGAAGCCAATATCAGCTATGAACTTTGGATCTTTCGATTGCTGGGGAAAAAATAGAACAAATCAATCAAACATTTATTAAGAACCTATTACGTGGATCTGAAAAAAATTCTTTGTAATTTTTTTTAAGCCTACCATAAGCCAGGCACTGTGCTCTCCGTTGGGTAACGCAAGTTACCCAAGTCCTAACCTCTAGGAGTTTGTATTCTATTGGGGGAGACATGCACATGTATAAGTATATACAGAATTGTTGTTCATTCGTATCTGACTCTTCCTTCCCCCATTTGGGGTTTTCTGGGCGAAGATCCTGGAGTGGTTTAACCATTTCCTTCTCCAACTCATTTTACAGATAGGGAAACTGAGGTAAATAGGGTTAAGTAACTTGCCCAGGGTCACACAGCTAGATTCTGAGATGGAATTTGAACTCAGGTCCAGTGCTCTACCTACTGCATCACCTAGCTGCCCTTATGTACAGAATATACCCATACAAAATAAGAGAGATCACATGGCTAAAGGTTTGACTGCTAAGTCTGAAACACCTAAGTTCAAGTGTTGGCTCTGATTCCTCCTGCCTGTGTGACCCTGAGTAAGTCCTTTAACCTTTCAATCACCTATATAACTCTTTAAGACTAAGTTGCAGGATAGTTGCTCATTGGCATTGCTGCAAGGAGTTTCCTTAGCAGTGTGGAATGAAATGAAATCAGGTCTGGACCAAAAAACCAAGGCAGTAGGGGAGAGGAGATTCACTAGCAGTTGTGAAGTTCCTTGAAGGCAAGGGCTGTCTCATTTTTGTATTTGTATAATCAGTAAGCACAGGGCACATAGCACTTCATTATTTGTAAAATTAGCAGTTGTAGGATGCTGACGTGGGCAATGCAATTGTCTGCCTAATGGCCATACTTACCACCTTACCACCACCTTCTCTTCATTACCTCCCTTTTGTTTCAGGAGCTTCAATCAGCCAAATAGAGTCATAATAACGGGCTCATTTTTAAGAATAGGGACAATACAATGGCCCCTCAGGACCACATGGGCCCCTTCTCTGTTACTTAATTAAGTTTATATGTTAAATAAAAAGTTAGGAGCACAATTACAATAGCTCAGAGCCCCTAGTTCTGAGAAATTCCTAATATTTAGGTAGAATTTTGATGCTTTTCTCTAATTTAAAATTATATTTATCTCAAGCTAGCCCCAGACCTCTTTATAGATGAGACAAAAATTCAGGTTACTGGAAATGTTGGAGTAAAGAAATGAGAGAACGTTGGAGTACCTATTATAGTCAGGCATTCATAGGAAAAGTAGGTGAAAGAGCAGACCTTTTCTGGAACTTGCCTCAATCCTTGAATAGGTAGGTATAACCTGTGGCTTCAGCCTGAGTCTTCTGCTCTAAAATGCCTGTTGTGTCCTATCAACCTCCTCATTCTCTCCTTTCTCCACCTTACCTCAGCCTCTCTGCTGCTGCCAATTCTTTATTGTTCACTTTAAGCCCGGGACGGGGCTGGGGAGCTATTGAGGTTTCCACCACTTCCTCTCGGCACATCTCAAATGTGTTTGTCTTTAAGAAAAGGGTGTGACTCAATTCCACTTTCCATCTCATAGATCATGATAGTCCTGAAGAAACTCTCTGGAGGGGAATGCTTATCCCTGTAATTACTGTCAGAACAGCCAGTTCTCAAACCTCTAGTCCACATTAATTCATCAGGAAAAACTTCATGTAGAAGGAGGCATCTGGGCTGAGCTTTGAAGGAAACTTGGGATTGATTCTAAGAGGTAGAGATGAGGAGGGAGGGCACTCCAGGCATGGGGGATAGCCTGGGCAAGGACCTGGAGTTGGAAGATGGGGAGCGCACCCCAGGCATGGGGGATTGCCTGGGCAAGGACCTGGAGTTGGAAGATGGGGAGTGCACTCCAGGCATGGGGGATAGCCTGGGCAAGAACATGGTTATGGTTGTGGTTTGTCCTTCATTCTTGAAGAAGACCAGGACATTAAGGAGGTGATGCTATGCCTTGCGAATGAACTGGATTTAAATGAGGTAGGGCTATGCAAAGTTGCCAGCCTCACTTTCTCCTTCAGAGTCATCTAGGTCCAGTGGTCAGATATATATAGGAAGACTGGAGATGGGCCAGGATGCAGTGGGAGAAGGTGGCCTTTTTTTTTTTGTGAGGCAATTGGGGTTAGGTGACTTGCCCAGGGTCACACAGCTAGGAAGTGTCAAGCCTCTGAGAGCAGATTTGAACTCAGGTCCTCCTGACTCCAGGGCTGGTGCTCTATCCACTTTGCCACCTAGCCACTCCTGAAATTGGCCTTTTTAAACTGAGGTCTTTCCAGTTCTCACTCTGACTGAGGCAATGCCCATTCTGTGATTAACGCTGTTTAAGAAGTGAGCCAAGGGATGGCCCCTTTAAAGAAAAATCAAACTAGGAGGGGAAGATCCTCTGGGTTTCTGGCCAAAAGAGAAACAATTACTATTTTTTTTTTTTTTGGCAAGGCAATTAGGGTCAAGAGACTTACCCAGGGTCACACAGCTAACAAATGTCAAGTGTTTGAGACTGGATTTGAACTCAGGTCCTCCTGACTCCAAGGCCAGAGCGCTATCCACTGCGCCACCTAGCTGCCCCAACAATTACTATTTACATTCATGAGGAGAGGGGAGAAGAGGAAGGAGGGGAGGGAAGGAGAGGGGAGAGGTCTGGGCAAGGACAGGGAGATGGAAGATGGGGAGTGCTGTGTGTGAAAAGGGGACGGACAGTATGTTGTAGAGTGTGTGACAGGAATAAAAATATAATAAAGCTGGAAAATGTTGAGGCATTTTTAATTCATTCCAAGCTTGAAAGAATCAGCCCACCTCTGTGCAACAATTAAGGGAAGGAAGAGGAACAGTCTGCCAGGTATGACAACATCTGAGCCCATTCTCAGAGAGATGATCAGAACTCAAGATTGACACAACTAGAAATGGACAACTGTGAAAAGATCAAAGGTTCCTGATCAAGATGATTGAACAGAAGGAAAGAGGACAGCTTAGCTTGCTGCTGTCCGGCCATTTCAGTCATGTCCGACTCTTCATGACCCTTTTCTTGGTAAAGATACTAGAGTGGTTTGCCATTTTCTTCTCCAGCTCATTTTACAGATGGAGAAACTGAGGCAAACAGAGTGAAGTGACTTGCACAGGGTCACACGGCTACTAAGTGTCTGAAGCCAGATTTCAGCTCAGGTCCTCCTGACTCCAGGCCCAGCACTCTATCCTAGCTGCCCCACACCTCAGTTCTAGCCCACCAGTAAACAAACTGATTAATAAACAATCCACCCCTCAGACTAGCAGTAAATAAGATTCAGATCCCTCTAGGGATGAAAGTAAAAGATTAGGCTTTCAGCTGGAAGAAAAGTTGAAAGGAAAAATGAAAGATTAAAGGCTTCAAGAATAGTTGAGACCCTGAGGGACTGAGGTGAAGCTTGACTTACTTCTAAGGTAAAAACAACAACAACAACAACAAAAACCCTTCACTAAGGAAGTACCTCAGTATAAAGCAAAGAAGCCCTCGACTCAGGCTGGCAGTTTTTTCATTTGGTTTTTAAATCCTCAACAGTCTCAGCAGAAGAAATCTCCCAACTGACTTAAGTAAAACTGAGAAGTCTCTAGGTCTCTCGTACCAATTGAGAGCGTCCTAAGATTTAACTGACAATCCTTGTCCACAGGAAAGGGTTTCAGCTAAGATTGATCCCAGGAAAAGATGTTGGTGTCTGTTGCAAAATAATAGGCCTTGAGAATGACCACCTGGATAAAAAAAGTTCCTCAGTTTGATTTGATCCTAAGAGTAGGGGAGACCCAGAACTCAACTCCTGAGGCCTCAGGAACAAAAATGAATAAGCAAACAAAAGAGGATTTTTTTTTTTAAGGTAACTGGGGTTAAGTGACTTGTCCAGGGTCACATAGCTAGTAAGTGTCAAGTGTTTGGTCTGAGGCCAGATTTGAACTCAGGTCCTCCTGACTTCAGGGCTTGTGCTCTATCCACTGGGCCACCTAGCTGCCCCACAAAAAAAAGGTTTTTATAATGCCAGGGATGACCAAGGAACAGACCAGAAGAGAATAACTCAAAAATGCTTAAAGTCAGAACCTCAAATAAAATAAAAACATTATGCCCAAAGGAACAGTTAGAATTTTTTGAAGAAATGATGCAAGAGTTTAAAAAGATATCATAAAAGAAATGGGAGATATGGAGGAGAGAATGAAAAAAAAAGATCAACAGATGAAAAGAAGAGATATAAAACCTTACTCTAGTAACAAACTCCCTAAAAATCAGAATGGACCAAATGGAAATTAATAACTCCAGGAAGCAACAAGTTTTCTTAATACAGAATGGAAAGAATGACAAAATGGAGAAAAATGTAAGAAATGTTATATAAAAAAAATTGACCTGGAAAACAAATCAAGGAAAGATAGTATAAGAATCGTAGGATTACCTGAAATCCATGGCAAAAACAAAACAAAACAAAACAAAACAAAAAACCCTAGATATTATGTTTCCAAAAAATGATTTAAGAAAATTGCCCAGACATTGATTACTGTGATATTCTTTACCTTTTGTTCCTCCAAATGAATTTTATTGTTTTTTTTTAGCTCTATAAAGTGATTCTTTGGTCATGTAATTGTTATAGCACTGACTAAGCAAATTAATTTAGATAGTATTGTTATTTTTTTGGCTTACCCATGAGCAATTAAAACTGAAGTGCCAACTAAAAATTAATTTAAACAATTAGTAACTTCAGCAAACTTGTAGTGTATAAAATAAATTCACAAATTCATTTGCACTTCTATGTAATATCAATAAAACCCAGTAAAAAGTGATTAAAAAAAGAAAAATTACATTTAAAATTGCTATAGGATATAAAAAATTCTTGGAAGTCTATCTTCCAAGTTATATACAAGAACAATACAAACACAACTACCATTAGGGGCTGTTACAAGGTCCCCTTCTGAGATTTGGATTGCCTGTTGACACTGCAAACAGTTGTTCACAAAAATACAGACCTAAATAATTGAAAAATCATTAATTGCTCAAGGTTACGTCAAGCCAAAATAATAAAAATGACAATACTACCTAAATTAATTTACTTATTCAATGTTATACCAATCAAACTACTGAAGGAACATTTTAAAGGACTAGATAAAATGACAATGAAATTCATATGGAGGATTCTTAACCTTTTTTTTTTTTTGGTAAATAATCTCAAGGGAAATAGTGAAAAGAAATGGGAACAGTGATGGCCTAGCAGTGCCAGATCTCCAACTATACTACAAAGAAGATATTATTAAAAACAAGTTAGCACCAGCTAAGAAACAGAGAGATCAATCACTGGGAAAGATTAAGCATACAATGTACAGAAGCATTAGAGTACCTTTTTGATAAATGCGAAGATCCTAGCTATTACCGTGAGAAGGAACTAGTGGAAAAATTGAGGAACAATATGAAAAAAATTAGATTTAGACCAACACTTCACACTTTATACAAAAATAAGCTCCAAATGGATATGTAACCTAGATATAAAAGTTCACATCATAAATAAATTAGAGAAACAGGGAAAAAATTACCTATCAGATCTATGGCTAGGAAAAAAAGTTCTTGACCAAACAAGAGACTCAGAGAAGATACAATGGATAATTTTATTACCTAAAATTTAAAAAAAATTGTACAAACAAATCTAATGAAACTAAGATTAAAAAGAAAATAATTAACTAGGGGAAAAATCTTTGCAGCAAGTTTCTCTGATAAAGGTCTTATTTCCAAGATTAAAAAGATCTATTCCCCAATCGATAAATGATCTAAGTACCATGAACAGACAGTTTGCAAGGGAAGAAACCTAGGCTATCTATAGCTATATAAAAATGTTCCAAGTTACTATTAATTAGATAAATGAAAATGATGCAATTCTGAGATTTTTCTCATCATACCCACCAGAGTGGCAGCAAAGATAAAAAGATTGAAAATGATAAATGTTGGAGGAGCAGTGAGAAAACAGGGATATTGATGCATCAGGAGACTTTGGTAGAATGGTGAGTAGGTCTAGCAGGCCAAATGGAAAACAATTGGAATTATATACAAAAAGCTATTAAATTATTTGTGTCCTTTGACATGGCTATACCACTGCTAGGCCAATACAAAAAAAGGATATAAAAGAAAAAGAAGAGTCTTTTAAATGTAAAAATATTTGTAACTACTTTTTTTTTGGTATGGAAAAAACTGGAAACTAAGAGGATGTTCAACAGTTGAGGAATGGCTGAATAAGTTATGGTGTGCTAAAAGAAACGAGGTGAGGGGCGGTTAGGTCGCACAGTGGATAGAGCACTGGCCCTGGAGTCAGGAGGACCTGAGTTCAAATATGACCTCAGATACTTGACACTTACTAGCTATGTGACCGTGGGCAAGTCACTTAACTCCATTGCCTAGCTGCCGCCCCTCCCCAAAAGTGAGGTGACTTCAAAAATACATGGCAAGACTTCTATATGAACCGATGCAAGTGAAGTGAACAAAGGCAGAAAAGCAATTTATACTATAACAATATTATAAAAATGAATGACTTTGAGGACTTTTATAAACTAATGGGGCAGTTAGGTGGCACAGTGGATAGATCATCAGGCCTGGAATCAGGATGACTCATCTCCCTGAGTTAAAATCTGACCGCAGACACTTAGTTGCTATGTGATCCTGGACAAGTCACTTCACCCTGTTTGCCTCAGTTTCCTCATCTGTAAATGAGCTGGAGAAGGAAATGGCAAACCACTCCAGTACCTTTGCCAAGAAAATCCCAAATGGGGTCATGAAGAGTTGGATATGGCTGAAAAATGACTGAATGACAACAACAATAAACTAATGAGGGATGAAATGAGCAGAACCAGGAGACAATTTATACAATAACAATAGCAATATATAAACAAACAACTTTGAAAGCTCTGTGATACAATTCATGATTCAGGACTGAAGCTGAAACGTATTATCTATTACAGGCAGATGACGGATTTAGGGTGTGGGATTAGACACATCTATATTTGTGTACAGCCATTGGGGGAATTTATTTTGCTTGACTATAAATACTTGTTCCAAGAAATTTGCTTTTTTTTTCTCTGCCCCCCCAATGGGGTAGAAAATGGGCAGGAAAGAAAATAGATTTCTGTTGATTTTTTTTAATAGGTGGGAGAGTACTACAGATGTGAACAGTTTCACATACTTTCGGATGAAGTAACTGCATAATTAGTTTTACTTAACTATTTTTCTTTGTTACAAGAAGCCTCTCAGGAAGTCAGAGTAATCTTTAAATGTATTTAATGTAAAAACAAAACATCAATAAAACTAATTATCTGAAAAAAGAAAAGACCAGATGTCAGAGTCAGAGCAAGTACTTATACCTGAAAACCTTGCCTCCAAAACTACAGCCTTTTAGAAAAACAAAACAAAACAAAACAAAAACCCTTATCTATTTCAGCAGGCTCTGGGGTTAAGATAGAAAATTTAAATTTGGTAATTGGCAGGGACTGTTGCATAGTCAAGGAAAGTGCAGATTGCTGGTATTGGGCAAAGGGAAAAGCAACGTATCATTAGAAATCCAGCCCTGGAAACAAGCCTTCAGTAAAACTTTTTAAATTACTCACCATACAAAATGGAAACTGACTTGGAGAGGTGCCCAGGGATCAGACTGTAGCCTATTTACAGAGAAGCAGCACCAGTAACATGTGCGTGCAACTCAGAGGTCAACAATTCTTCCTAGTCTTTGTTAAAGATTTCCATCTACTTGGTCAGATTTATTCATTCTTTTTTTTTCTTTAACAGTTTATAGAATTAAATGAAAATCATGAGTATTTCTCAAACTTAAAAAAAACCTTTTATTTCTTATTCATCATATTTATGAGTTTTCAGTTTTACCATCCTCCACATTTCTAGCCTCCACCTCATGCTGCCACCTCCTCTGATTGGTAAGTTTCTCCCTGGACCTCCATTTCAGGAAGTTTCCAGACCAGCCACACTCACTTCTAACCTGGCTCAGTTCCCAACTCACCAGGCTTTGCCACCTTGAGTGGTACCCCTCCCCAACCCTTTAAATTCTCTTTTATATATTGTCTTCCCCACAGCTTCTCTCTTTCTTTTTTTTTTGCTTTTTGGTGAGGCAATTGGGGTTAAATGACTTGCCCACGGTCACACAGCTAGTAAGTGTCAAGCGTCTGAGGCTGGATTTGATCTTAGGTCCTGACTCCAAGGTCGGATCTCTATCCACTGTACCACATAGCTGCCCCCATGATGTAAGACTCTTAAGGGCAGTGACTGTCTTGCTTTTTTATAGAAATCAGCATTTATTAAGCACCTACTATGTGCCAGGCACAGTGCTAAGTGCCAGATTGCATTTTCATCCCCTTTATTTAGCACACAGTAAATACTTTATATTATCTATTCTAATCATAGAGAAAAATATTAATTCAGGGGCAACTTAACCTTATATATTGTTCACCTGTTACTTTTTTTTTAGCAAAGAAAACCATTTATCCAAAGCAATGGCAAAACAGAAATCAGAGAAAGTAGACATACAGGAATATACATCCTAGATGATACAGAGTGAAGGAGCTCTCCCATTGGCAGCAAGATAAAGCAGATTAACCTAGAGTTCCAGATCTCACCCAAGGGGAAACTCCCCAAAGTCTCTACCTGTACAACAAATATTATAGCTCCACTTTCCACAGCCCACATTCTGTCCTACAGGCCTGACCTTGATAATAGTTCCTTACCTTTCTAAACCCTGATGCCCATAGTCTCATTAATGCAGGAGTGCAGCTCTGCTTGGGCTGACCAATCCCCATTTGAGAAATCAAGGCAGGAGAGGCAGAAATCTGCTTTTCTGATCTCTAAAGTACATTCTTACTATATTCGGCAGTCATTTGACTAGCTGCTTCTTCTTTGGAAATTACATGGAGGTAAATTTTGGCTTACCATA
Organism: Vombatus ursinus; assembly: GCF_900497805.2. Lineage (NCBI taxonomy): Eukaryota > Metazoa > Chordata > Mammalia > Diprotodontia > Vombatidae > Vombatus > Vombatus ursinus. Next base: position 12,747,725 of record NW_020949548.1, on the reverse strand, counting down.
AGGCATGAAGCAGTTGGTATGATGGAAAGGGTGTGAGAGCTGGAGTCAGAGGACCTAATCCCAGTTTGGTCATTTACTTATTTCACCCCTCTGGGCCTCCGTTTTATCTGTAAAATGAGAGCAGTTGGGCTCAGTGGCCTCCAGAAAGTTCCTTCCAACTCTAATTAGATGGTATACACAGACACACAGGCACACACATATATAAAAATAGAGAGGTCTATATACATACACATATATGTAAAGAGAGAGAGGTCCATATATATATATATATATGAAAAGAGAAAGAGAGAGACTAAGTGACTTGGCCGGGGTCATACAGCTAGTAAGTGTCTGAGGGAAGATTTGAACTTAGGTCCTCCTGACTCCAGGGCTGGTGCTCTATCCACTGGGCCAACTAGCCACACCTAAATATCTTTCTAACAATTAGAACTGTCCAACAATGCAATGGAAGGTCATTTAGAACTTGAAAGGATACTTCACCTTACAAAAGGCCACTAGGAAGTGTGGTAGAAAGTGTATTGGGTTCAGCATCAGTAAGACCTAAGTTCAAACTGAATATCAGAAGCTTGTTACGCTACGACTTGGGACAAGTCACAAGTTTTCTGTGCCTTAGGTTCTCATCTATAAAATGGGGAGAAGAATAGTACCCAAGTATGATAACACATGTAAGTGCTTTTCAAACTTTAAATTGCTACATAAATACTAGCTATTATTATTATTACCGAAAAAACAACTGAACATCATCACCAATTTAGAACTCTTAAGTCTTTGATCCTATAATGTGATCTATGACTTGAACAACTAGGTGGCGTAGTGGATAGATTACTGTTGGTGTAAGGAAGAGCTGAGTTCAAATTCTGCCTTATATTCTTACTGGCTGTTTGATCCTGGGCAAATCACTTAACCTTTCTCAGCTTCAGTTTACTCATCTGTAAAATGGTGGGGGGGAGGTGGAGTGGTGGTGATAATAACACCCCCCCCCACAGGGTTGTTGTGAAGGTCAAAAAGGCTGATGCTTTTAAAATATTTTGCAGAACTTAAAACATCATATAAATGCTAGTCATTATTTTTAATGTTATTATTAAAGCAGCCATGCTTATGCAGAGGCTCAATAAAATCATAAAGAAAGCCCAGCCCACAAGATCAGGAGACCTTGGCTGTGACTTCTGAAATTATATATATTTCCCGGAGAAAGCGCACGAGATGCCTCCTTTTACAAGGTCACCAAACATCTGTGGCAGGACTGTGGGAATGGAGCTGATGACGACTTTTGAGTGTCTCCTGCAGATAGTGAACATTTCTCACTTCCTGTATGGAAGTTTCTGTCCATGGCGCCATGGTTCTTCCTAATCTCCAAAGATAGAAAACTTGATGTCAACCTTGATTTTTCCCTCTCCTTCATACCCTACAGCCTAGTAATTCTCCTTCTTTTTGGGATGGTTCATGGATTTGCATTTCTTTGTGTGACCTTGACCTCAAATGTGGGTAGGATATTAGTAAACAAGATGGAGGTGGGGATTGTTGTTGTTCAGTCATTTCATTCATTGTCCAGCTCTTTGTGACCCCATTTGGGGTTTTCTTGGCAAAGATCCTGGAGTGGTTTGCCATTTCCTTCTCCAGCTCATTTTACAGATGAGGAACTGAGGCAAACAGAGTTAAGTGACCTGCCCAGGATCACACAGCTAATAAGTGTCTGGGGTGGGATTTGAACTCAGGAACTGGCCAGCACTCTATCCATTGCACCATCTACCTGTCCTCAAGGGACAGATGATGGGGATGGAAGAGCGTGGGGATGGGTAAGGGCTTCTATTCAGTAGAAAATAGCATTGTAAAAGCATGGGAATTATTTTGGGATAGGAAATAACCCAGTTTGACTGGATTATAGAATATGTGAGAGGGAATGGTGTGGGAAAATCTGGAAAGGTAGCAGGAACCATACTGTGGAGGGCTCTCAATGTCAGACTAAGATTAGGAGTTTGGTCTTTATTTTGATAGGCAAAGGAGAGCCATTGAAGGTGGTTGAGCTGTGGAGCGATGCAGTCACTTCTGTGTACTAAGAAACCAATCTGGCAATGTGAATAGGATGGGTAGGAGTGGGAAGAATACTGAAAGTAGGGAGTTTTATAAGGAGGCTACAACAATAGTCTGGGCTTTGGGGCAGCTAGGTGGCACAATGGATAGAGCTCCAGCCTTGGAGTCAGGAGGACCTGAGTTCAAATCTGGCTTTACACACTTGACACTTACTAGTTGTGTGACCCTGGGCAAGACACTTAACCCCAATTGCCTCACCAAAAACAAACAAACAAAAATAATAGTTTGGGCTAAAGGGGATTAGAGCCTGAATATTCAAGGGCCGTAGTCATGGGAATGGTAGAGGGGTGGATTCTTTTTGGGGGGAATCTCTGATAAGCTGATCCAGCATAGAAGGGATACAAGGAAGGCATAAAGGCAAATTCAAGAAAGAAGAGTTAGGGAGGATACAGAGTTCTGGTGACAGAGAGCCCAGAGGTGCCCCAGCCAAATCAGTAGGACTGGTGGCTGCCATGACAGTAGTTATAGACAGGAGTGAAAGGGAATAGACTTGAGACCCAGACAGCAGAGGACCCTGGCCCTCTAGACACCAATAGGAAGTTCAGTCTTAGATTGAAGGGGGAAATAGGTTGACCTAGCAAGATGATCAATGACCTCAAGGATTGGAGCCTATCTGAGAGAGAGCTGACTCAATGGAGGTGATGACGAAGGAGTACCCAAAAGGCATTGTTGGACACTCTAGAGTTCAGCCAACTTTAGCCATGCCTGGGATTTACTTCCTTTGTCTATAGTTTGTAGCCAAAATTCTCTCCCAGTGTAGTGGCATTTTCTGAAACTGCACTCCTTCCAACAGCTTTGTCCCAATTCTTATCCTTTTGGACCTCTCTGTAGCTTCTGAAAACGTTGGTCACTCTCACTTCCTGGATATACTTTTCTTTCTGAGGTTTCATAATGTGACTCTCTTTTGATTATACTCCTATGTAATTCCATAATATCCTTTGCTGAATCATAGATTTAGAGTTGGAAGGGATTTTCAAAGCCACTAGGTCCAACCTCGTTATTTTATAGATGAGGAAATTGAGGCATAGAGGATAAATGACAAATGACTTACTCAAGGTTATTTAGTCAATAAGTGTCAGAGATGAGATTTGAACCCTATGCACTGTAGCATACTTATCCATGTTCTCTACAAAGGGGAGAATTTAAGTTTGATTCTAGAAAAGACTTTCTTCACAGTTAAAGCTCTCAGAAATAGCAGCCTGGGAAGGGATGGACTTTCCCTCATTGAACGGCCATTTGTTGGGATGTTGTCAAGGGGATCCTTGTTCAGATAGGGGTTAGACCAGATGGATCCTGATATTCCCTCTAATTCTGCAATTCTATGAAGCCACTGAGCCTTTCTGAGCCTCAGTCTTCTCAGCTGCATAGTGAGTATGATTCCCAGATCATAATACTTGGACTTCCTTCTCTCACGGCTATTGTGAGGGAAACTCTTAGAGCAGATCCTGCTTGTTTTCATCACTCCCTCTTCATATCTCTCTGTCTTCTTAATCTCTCCACTTCAGCCTCCCTCTCTTTACTTTTCTGTTTTCTTTTGTCTCTTCTTCCCCCTTTCCTCCTCTGCTAGTTTTTTTTCCTTTCTCCTTTGCTGATTTATTTCCTTCCCTCTCTTTCTCTTCAGTTTTCCTCTTCCCTTTGTCTTTCTCTTCAGTTTTCCTCTCAAAGCCCCTTCCCTTCACAGGAAGTATAATATAGTTGTATTTACTGACTAACATTTTATGATCCTTGTTCATAATTTAGGGTCATTTTTTTTACAGGTATTTGGAAGGGTTTAGGGGAGAGCTCAAGCAAGTCACTGCTTTTACTCCGCCATCGTGGCTCTGCCCCTCCAATGGGGACTTTCTTGATCTATTCCTGTTCATAATTTAAAAAGATGAATTGATGTCACCTTAGCCTTTTGTATCTTTCCCTCACCCCAAAAGGAACTATGAAAATTTGTTCTTCATTTTCATATATTTCTTTGAGTCAGAAGCCGTCTCCTACAATAAAGCCTGTTGCCTGCTCCCAGTTCTTCCCTAAGATACATACAGGATGAAAAACAGCAACAACAAAAATAATAACTAACATTTATGTAGCAACTACTATATGCCAGGCACTGTTGATTCTTACAATCACCTTGGGAAAGAGTGCTATTATTATCCTCATTTTACAGATAAGGAAACTGAGGCAAACAGAAGTTAAGTGACTTTTCTGGGGTCACACAGCTAGTAAGGGTCTGAGGCTAGTGAAGACCTAGCAGTGGCAGTGCTCATGCCTAGAACTTTCCATGACATGACAGGAAGAGGCATTCATCTCTCGGAAACTAAAGGCAGACATCCTTGGTTACATCAGCTCTGTGTGCCTGCACTCAGAGCTGGGCATTTCTGGTGGCCCAAAGCTGGGTGTTCCTAGTTATAGTCACTTCTTGAAATATACATGTTCTCACACAGCTGAGAAGCAGCCAGCTTCAGGTTTGAGGCAGGTGAAAGTCCACTGAGCTGTGAGTCAGGACAACTGAACTCTCGTCCCAGCTGTCTGCTAACTCCCAGAGTGGCTTTGGGCCGGTCAGTTCTCTCTAAGCCTCGGTTTCCACATGTGTAGAATAAGGAGGTTGAAGCAAATGATCTGTAAGATTCCTTTTGGCTTGAACGTTTTATTGTAAATTCTCTTCCAGGGGGGACTGAGTTTCCCTTTCTTTGATGAAAAAGAATTTTCATTGTGGCACAGGGCTGCATTCACGCTGGGACACTCAGGGTTCCAGCTGGGAGGACCCCAGCTCTGGTAGCAGGAGGGGGAGAGGGGAGAGAGACACCAAGAAGCAGCCTGAGGGCTCAATCAAGGCTTCTGCCGTTTCCATTATTTCTAAAAGAGCCGAGCATACTCCCCATGGCTGGGCTGCTTTTTGGGACTTTCTTCCTATAGTAATGATCATGGATTTAGAGCTAGAATGGACATTGGAGGTCACCTCATCTCACTTGATAATTTTCCAGATGAGGAAATTTCTGAGGCCCAAAGAATGAAGTGAAGTGACTTAGGATCAGTGGGTCATGAGCTGGAAGGTACCCAAGATACCATCTGGTCCAACCCTCCCATTTTACAGTTGAGGAAACTGAGGCCCAGGGAGGTTAAGTGACTTGCTTATGATCACATGTTTAGTATATAATTGCTAAAAGTCTCACAGCAAAGTCAGGCTCTTCTGACCCCAAATTCTTCCCTGTACCATGCCAAATCAAGAAAAGGGTGGAGAATAGGGAAGATTGAGTTAACATCTTCTATCAGTCCCACATCCTGTTTCCATCTGGCTGAGTTATCTTCAGCATCAAATGATGTGGCAACAATATCCCTACCAATTAGAACCACAGGAAGTTGATTGGCCCAGATGAAGAGCTCAAACAGTCAGTGACATTGGCTTGTCCATGAGCCTCATGGTATCCTTCCCTGGTAGAATTTCTTCATATGGAGGACAGAGGAAGTACCATTTCAGCCACCCAGCATCTCTGTTTCCTCATAGCAGCCTAATAGTTTCTTTTCATCTTTTCATCACTTAGAACATGTCAAGTTTGGACTCATTATCCACTTTTACTCCCCTAGAGGTAGATATGGTGCCTTGGAATCCAACATGGCGACCAAAAGTTATTTTAAATGATTTTATTTCCTCAGTGCACACTTGGACATGCTAGGTTCTTTCTTTACCGGAAAGAAAGACCAAGACCATGATGGCACATTAGTCAATGGTACTAACAGGACCCATGGCTTACTTACAGAATCCTTGAATACACTTGTAATAAATAAAGGTTATGATTACAACTACAGTTGAGAAAATACTTCATCGAAGAATATATTAGTCCCAGCATAAAATACCATCATTTAGTAAGTAGAATAGCTGTAGGAACTCACAATTAAAACAAAGAAACATACATCGGAATCCTAATACATCAGAGCTGAGAGTTCTTTTCATGGAGTCATAGTATCATAGATTTAGAGCCAGAAGGGAACTTAGAGGCCATCTAATCCAACCCTCTTATTTTATAAATGAGCAAATTGAGGCACAAAGAGGTTAATAACTTGCCAAGAGTCATGTAGCTAGTAAATGTCTGAGGCAGGATATGAACCCAGATAGTCCCGGCTCAGAGTCCAATACGCTATCCATTACTCCATGTTAACTCATTTTTACAAATGAGAAATGGAGGCAAAGAGAGAGGACCGAGACTTGCCCAATGTTTAACAGAGGATTAGAACTAGAGCTGGGTCTCATTCAAGGTTATCCAGAAGGTAGTGTCTGACAAAATCAGGTCACAGAATTTCAGGGTATTGAGGAACCTTAGAAATGATTTCGTTGGAATGCCCGTATTTTATAAATGGGTAGTCTGATAGCTCAATTTTTATATACAGCTTTAAGCAGGGGTGGAATAGAGCCACCTCTTTCTACCACTCCCTTAGAGCCGATTCTTAAATTTTCAATGTGAGCATTTACATTTAGGAAATTGGCAAATAGTACAGATCAGAGCTTACTTCATTATTCTATTGATTGCCTATGCAGATTAAATTTAAAATTGTGTTGTGTGTATTCCCCCTCTCCCTCCCCAAGAGCTGGTCATTAAATATTTATCAGCACACTCCTGGCTTTAAGATTTACAAAGAGCTCTACTCACAACAACCCTAAGAGGTAGGTAGGTAAGTATTATTATCCCCATTTTACAGATGAGCAAACTGGGACCCTCAGAGTGAAAGTGACTCGCCCAAGGTCATTGAGTAGAAACAAAGTCTCTCGCTTTCTCTTTTGGTACATTTCCATAATACTCTAGGGTCTTCCTTTCCTGCCTCATTGTGGCATGGTGGGGACCCTGGGCTGCTGAAGGTGGAGTGGAAGTTCTATCAGGTCCTCTGGAGCTGGTCAGGCTTTGAACTTCAGGGCCATTGCATCGCAGGAGGCCCATTGACTAAGGTACTAAGGAGAATGGGGCTGGGATGTGTGGATGGAGGGAGCATCCACATCTCAGAAGGTCTTCAGGAAGCGTGGGAGTTCGTACAGAGGAAATTGCTGATTGCAGTCATTACTTTCTGGGCCCAGTCATTTTCTTCAGGATGATAGATTTCCTGTATGCCAGAAAGTCCTAGGCTGTGATATGGTTGTTTAGTCTGTCTCCTGTTAACATTGCTATGGGACAATACATTCCCAAAATAAAATAATAGCAAAAGGAGAGAGTGCATGCTGAGAAAGGATCATAATTGAAGTTCTCTGGGGAAGAATGGTTCCTTCGGGGTTTATAACCTACTGTTTAGTCAGTGCTTTGAGTCAGGAGATCTAGGGTTCAAATCCTGACTCAGGCATGTTAGGGTAAGTGACCCTGAGCAAGATTCCTAATCTCTATGCACCTCAGTTTTCACATCTGTAAAATGGGTGTGTAGTGTGTGTGTGTGTGTGTGTGTGTGTGTGTGTTTGTGTGTGTGTGTGTGTGTGTGACAATACTTGCATCGCCCACCCTTACGGGGTTGTTGCAAGAGAACTATGTTTGCCTATGGTTCTAGCTCCTAGGGAGGCTGAGGTTGGAGGACCACTCTGGCTCAGGAATTTAGGAATGCTCTGGGCTAGAATGATGGTGGGAATCAATATGGCGAGAACCTAGGGGAACTGGGAACTGCCAAGCTATCTAAGAAGGGTATGAACCAGCTCAGGTCAAAGTTTTTTAGTAACCTTAATATGCTATAGAAATGAGCTTTATTCTAGCTGGTTTGCCAGGGTGGCACAGTGGCATGAACAGCAGCTTAGAGAGGCACAGGACCTGGGTTCAAATCCTGTTTCTGCCACAAGTAGTTACTTGTAAAATCATGGGCAAGTCACTTCTACTCCCTGGTCTCAGTTTCCCCATTTATAAATAAGGGAATTGGACTAGATCAGGAGTTTTTAGATTTCAGGGGGTTCTGCGAATCTGGGTGTGAAAAACTATATCTTTATCTTAATATCATTGGTTTTCTTTGGAATCCTATTTATTTAATGTATTTAAAAACATGATTCTGGAAAAAGGCCCATGGGCTTTACTAGATTGCCAAAGGAGCCCAAGACACAAAACTGGCCTAGAGGGTCTAAAGATTCCTTGTATGTCTAAGACTTTTTGAGATGATGTGCTGTTTGCATCTCGGTTCCCTTCTTTCTTTTAGTTCCATGTCACATGGAGGTCCACTGGCCTTCCCGCCCCCCTGACTCCCTGCCATTTTGACCCTTTTCCTATTCGTTCCCCTGCCTAAGATATCTAAGCTCAGGTCAGTACAGGGCTATAGGAAGCCTTGCTCTTTGATATGAAAACAAGGAAGGCAGCACTGGGCCCGAGGGACTCTTTAGTCATAGATGGTCTCTTCCCAGGCCACTACAAGATTTCCTGACAAAAATGTACAGGGAATGTTCCTAAGACATCGGGGCCAGACAGATCCACTTTCTCTCACCTGGATTTTATTAGGGAATAGGAGCTTTGGGTCTAGGCTGGGGTCACTTTGGAGACACAGAGCCCAGGAGTGGGCAGGTGGCAGGAGGGAACAGGCAAGTCATCTGAATGAGCTCCCTAATCCTCAGGGAACCCTGAGTCCTCTGGTTAGGGATTGATTATGGGCTTTTCTGCTTGGACCTATTGGTTCCAGCAGTTTCTTCTAGGGGGGAAATACAAGGAGCTTTTTCAGGTTATGAGGTATCCTTGGCCTCCAGATCCTGGAGCAGAGTAAAGAAATCCCAGGTGTGTCTTCTGCTGTCCCTCTGACCCCCCTAAACCTCAGCCTCCATGTACTTGACTGTCATCTTGGGCGTCATCTTGGGCGTCACCTTGGGTTCTTCTGCCCTTTTCCCATTTTTCTTTAGTTCCTCCTTAGAAACTTTGTCCTCTGCCTTCGCTGCTTTTCCTCCTTTGGCCTCAATGTTTTCTTTCTGATTCTTATTTGTCAATGGGAAGGAGGTCATGTACCTTGAGATACAAAACAAAATGAAAAGTGAAAAACTTCCATGTAATATGCACCATAATATCCACTTCAGTATTAAGCTTAGGCTCCTTAGCCTGGCCTTCAAGGCCCTCCATGATTGGATGCCACCTTATCTGTTTAGCCTTATCTCCTACTTCTGTCCTCAATGTGTTCTATGCTGCAGCCCATGTCGGCTGCATTCTGTCTCTTGAACATGCCTTGTCCGTGACTGGAATGCCTTCACTTTCTTCTCTCCCTCCCCACCCAAAATAACTTCTCCTGTGGAAATCTCATCAATCATTCATGTCCCAGCTCAAATGCCCCCTCCACAAAGTTTCCCCTGATTCTCCTAATCAGAAGTAATGTCTCCCCTAATGCCTTCTTGGTCAACCTGTTTTATGGAACTTTTATTCTGCCTATATGGTAGTCATCGGTGTACTTGCCCCATCTTCCCATGAGACCTTGAAGACAGGGCTCAGGCTATCTTTGTATTTAATCTCCTGAAGTCTTTAGTAGAGGTTCTTTCAGGTAGTAGACACTGGATAAACATCTGTTTAGTCAAACAGTCTCTCAGACTCCATGCAGAATGGACAGATCTATAGATGCCACCAAGTTGGTTGAACAGGCTAAAAGACCTACCTTTTCACATAGCAGACAGCCAGCACAACTGCAGCAATGAAGAATATCAGAGCGAGAACCAAGAGTGTGATAGGTAAGCCTGGAGACAAACAAAGAGATTGAATGTGTACTTGTAATTTTCGGCCTTTGGTCATGCACGCATTGATAAGAGCTAAGGTTAGGTCTTTGACAAATCTTCCCTGGTTACATATAGGGACTGATTCAGATCTTTGTTACATAATAAAATCCAAACTTCAGTAATATTAATCAGATTGTGTCTAAAACAAGAGAGGTGATAGCTTTGTGATGTATGTTCTGTATTAGATGAAATACATCTGAAGTGCCAATTGTGTTCAGTTCTGGGCACCACATTTTAGGAGGACCACACAAACCAAAAGGTGTTGAGAGGAGGGCAACCAACATGTCTTGAAACCATGTCATTAAAGGCATTACGTTGAAGGCATGATGAAAAATATGTAAAAGGGCAGAATAACACTGTATCTTAAGAAGGAAAATATAGTTTTGCAAGCAAATCTAGGAAACAAAAGGGAGAAACATGATGAAAAATGGCATCTGAGTAAAGATGAACAGAGGAGGAAACAGAAGCATTATCAATATCAAAGTATGCTACAGACCACCTGGACAGAAGGAGGATATAGAGGAATTCAGGAAGTGAGTCTGATTCAGAAGCAAAGCATGGTAGTTATGGGGGATTTTTGATGATCAGAACATCAGCAGGACCTCTCTCTTTGAACAAAGAAGAGCAGCTAATAGTTTCTTTTTTTTTTTGTTGTTGAGTCATTTCAGTTGTGTCCAACTCTTAGTGACCCCATTTGGGTTTTTTTTTTTTGGCAAAGATACTGGAGTGGTTCGCCATTTTTTCCTCTAGCTCATTTTACAGATGAGGAACTGAGGCAAACAAGATTAAGTGACTTGCCCAGAGTCATACATATAATAAGTGTCAGAGGCTGGATTTGAACTCAGGTCCTTCTGACTCTATCCATAGCACCACCTAGATACTTGTTTTAATACTAATTTAATTCTTTAAAAGATAGAAGAACCAATGAAGGGAACTTCCATACTGGATCTAATTTTTACCAATATGGTGGAATTAGTTGCTGGGGAGGAAATGATAGAAACTTTGGAAGAAAGTGATCACTCCATACTCTAATTTGTGATAGAGGAGAGGAATAGGACTGGGAGAAGGCATAATTGGACTTTTGCCCTTGATTTGGGGAGGGCAATTTTCAAAGGGTTTAGAGCAGAGGTGGGGAACCTGCAGCCTTGAGGCCACACGTGGCACTCCAAGTCCTCAAGTGTGGTCCCTTAATAGGGGGTTTATTCTGTGAAGTTTGGATTTAGTCAAAGGGCTGCACTTGAGGACCTAGAGGGCCACATGTGACCTCAAGGTCACAGGCTCCCCACCCCTGGTTTAGAGTAATAATAGGCAAGTTTCCATGGGTAAAATTTTACTCAGAAAATCAGCTCAGGCACAGTTTTGACAAGAAGAAAAAAGGATTGGTTCAAAGAAATGGGACTAGTTATGCAGGAAAAGAGAGCCCTGGATATAATAGTTATTTTCATATATTTGAAGGGCTATCTTGTGGAAAACTAGCTTTGCTTATCCCAAGAGGGAAGAACTAGGAGCAAGGGGTAAACGTAGAAAGTTGCAAAGGGTTGGATTTAGGCTTGATCTAAGGAAGAACTCTCTACCCATTAGAGCTATCTTGAACTGTAATGGCCCCAGGGATTTCTCTTCATTGGAAGTCTTCAAGCAAAGCCTTGACTGTTACTTGGTGATATTGTCGTGAGGTTTTGTTCATGTATGGATTAAATTAGATGGCTGCCAAACTTTCTTCCAATTCTGATTTTTTTATACTTTTAAAAAAATTTATATTTTTTTATGTGAAATCAGAACGCTTAGCCTAGTTATGAGAAGACTCAGGTGGGAGTGGTGGTGGGGTATCGATGGAGGACACTGGATCATAGATTGAGAGTTGGGAGTGAACTTAGGGGCCATTTAGTTCAATCTTCTCATTTGACAGATAGGAAAACTGAGGACTGGAGATGTCCAATCCCACCTTGTCACCCAGGCAGTACCAGAGGTGGCATTTGAACCCCAGGCCTCTGACTCTAAATTCAGTACTCTTTAACTTGGTCCCTCATGATTTGAAGCTGACTTCAGCTATTAGGAGGGTTGTTATAGAGAAGAGGGATTCAATTTCTTCCATTTGGACCCAGGGAAAAGACCTAGGACCTTGCTTTCTGCTCTTGGCTCCCTCTATATTTTGCAAGTAGACTGGTTTCTGCAGCTGCTTGATACCGTGGACTCCAGCATGTACGCTCATGCAGAGACAGACACAATACACACACTGCCTTGTGATGCAATGAATGGAGTGCTGGGCCTGGAGCCAGGAATATTTAAGTTCAAATCCAGCCTTAGACATTTACTAGCTGTGTGAACCCAAGCAAGATGATTCACTACATTTGCATCCATTTCCTCATCTGTAAAATGGGGATAATAACAGCTCCTATCTTGCAGAGTTGTATGCTCATAAAGTACTCACTTAGCACAGTGCCTGGTACGTAGCAGGTGATATAAATGCCTATTTCCTTCCCTCTCCCCTCCTTCTTTACCTCCAAAAGTAACACCTTCATTCTTAAATGCAACTTGGCCTTCAAAAGTTGGTATGACTTCTGGCACGGTACTAGGTTCCATAGTGCTTGTTTCAAAATATAATTCTGTCACACAAATTAATTTTTTGCTCCATCTTGGCCGTGCTGGCTTAGGTGTTGGGGCTGGAGGTGGTGTTGCTGTATCTGCTGGGTCACTGACATTAAATTCAGTTGTGGCCGATACAGTCAGGGGAGTGACTGTGTCTTTGGTGACGACGGTATCAGGCTTGCATGAATTAATCCACGTATCTGTGAGGGGAAGCAAAAATGCAGTGAGACCTTCGAAAGTTGACCTAAAAGGTAAATTAGTCAGTATCACCTACACTTGGAGCCTAGATCCAAGCATCAGCAGCCTTGTACTTCATGCTGTTCGAACTGGATTTGGGGGAGAAAAATTTTAAACTCAAAAGCATACGGAAGTGATTGTTGATAAATCAAAATAAATTAATTTAAAAAAAAGAAAGAAAAAAAAAAGAACTGGATTTGGAGTGGTAGTGGTGGACTGACCTGTTACTGTGATTTTTTTGTGCCTAGGGCAAACATGAAAAAAACGTCTCAGTTGTATGGGCAGTAGAAGAGACCTGGTGCTGTAGTTAGAGATTCTGGGTCATCAGCGTAAGGCTGTTGAAGTGGGAGGGGCCAGACACTCCTCCAAGTGGTGAGGGGAACAGCGAAGACCTTGGAATACTGGCACACACCAGTGGGAAGTTGCCCCCAGGGAGGTTTCTTTGAGGAGGGCAGGGCAGAGTCAGGAGGAGCTCAGCCTAGTGACTGGAAGGACTGAAACTGCTTTCCTCTGAATTCAGTACTCTGAGGCAAATCCCTGTTGTTCCTGTCCTAGTTGTGGCTCTGGGAGTGAGGGTGTAATCGCAGGGGTCAGTTTACTGGCAGGCTAGGATAGCATGGCACAATGGAACACACTTCCTGCCTCCACCTTAAGCATCTTTATGGAGCAGAAACGGTAGGCTCCTCTGGTGCCAGGGCAGAACAATGACAGTAGAAGTGTTGATAGCATTTGACAATCATAAAGCTCTTTATCTCCATTATCTTGTGTGATCTCCACAACTGCCTTATGATGATAAGCATTTACTGTCTCCGTTGCGCACGAGATGAAGTTAACTTTCAGAGATCAGAAATACTTTGCCCAAAGTCATATTACTAATAAGGAGCGGAGCTGGGACTGTAACTCTGTCTGGGCATCTTAACTCTCCTACTTCTTGTTGAGTTGTTTTTTCAGTCATGTCTGACTCTTCATGCCCCATATTTGGGGTTTTCTTGGCAAAGATACTGAAGTGATTTGCTATTTCCTTCTCTAGTTCATTTTACAGATGAGGAAACTGAGGCAGAGAGCAGTTAAGTGACTCACTCAGAGTCAACAGCTAGTAAGTGTCTGAGGCTGGATTTGAACTGAGGTCTTCCTGACTCCAATTACAGGCACACTATCCACTGCGTTACCTACCGGCTATACATAGTTTGCTTGCATGTTGTCATCCCCATTAGAATATGAGCTGCTTAAGGTCAGGAACTGTGTTTTTGTCCAATGTGTGTCCCCATTGCTAAGCACAGTGCTTGGTGCATTGTTGCTGCTATTCAGTCATTTCAGTCATATATGACTCTTTGTGACCCCATGTGGGATTTTCTTGGCAGAGATACTGGAATGGTTTGCCATTTCCTTCTCTAGCCCATTTTCCAAATGAGGAAACTGAGGCAAACAAGGTGAAGTGACTTGCCCAGGGTCACACAACTAGTAAGGGTCTGAGGACAAATTTGAACTGAGGTTGTCCTGACTCCAGGGCTGGCACTCTATCCACTGCACCACCTAGCTGCCATAGTACGTACTTAATAAATGCTTGTTGACTGATGGAGCGAGTCCCAGCTCCCTTTCCCCGTTTTATGGATGAGGAAAACTGGCAATGTCAAATGGAACATTCTACAGTCCTGTCACATCCTGGCCACCCTCTTAGAGACACTAGTTTGTCTATGCCTTTCCTAAAGGTCCCTTCCACCTCTGAAATTCTATGATTCTATACATTTTCAAGGGAATAAAATTAAACCTTAGCTTGTGGCATCCAGTAACTAATCTCCACAGCCACTTCAGCTCTCAAGAACAAGAATAATTTTAATTGTGCAATTGACCTTGAAAATTATTTCAATATATTTCCTACTTGAAGCTGCTCCAGAGAGATCATTGTGAACACAGATGAGTTTCAAAGTCTTTAGGGGCTCTATACTTCGGATTCCAGCTCATCACCTGCCCTCCTGGCCCATTGCTTGTTCTCTAAATATTTTCCAAGCCCTTAAGCAGCAGGTTGTATGAATCACTTAACCTTAAAAAGCTTAACCGAGTGAATACTGGGAAAAGGGCTAGGGGGAGGGGTATGGGGAGAGTAGTTTCCTAAGCAGCTGCTCTGAAATCCAAGGTGAAGTGGGAATTCTGTCCTAAGTTAGATCAGCCTGAGGGCCCAAGTCCTGGACAAGACCCATGTCTCTGCTCGGGACCTCTTTCCTTCACAAAATGAAGGTAAAGATACATGTTCTCCCTCCCTCATATGTGTGTGTGTTTATATATATACATATGTATATATATATGTATATATATACACACACATAAAATATATACACATATATGTATACATACATGTAAGAAAGTAAAAATGTAATTTTTTCCCCATCCAAGTTCATGGATACCCCCTGAAATCTATCCACAAATACCTCTGTGGGTCTCACATGAAGAACTCCTGGTCTGCTCTTATAAAGCAAGTGTCTGGCACACAGTAGGTATGATATAAATGCTAGTTATTGCTACGATGACGATGTCAATACTGATTGTCATAGAAATGTGAGTTCTTAGGATTATGATAATGATTATAATTATTTCTAGGTGAAATAATCAAAGTCCAGGCTTCCTTTACCATTCCACATGCCTGGGACATCCTTTCTCTCAGACACCTTTCTGCCAAGGTTTTCTCCCATTCCTGCGTTCTTCTTTTCTATTTAGGCTCAATGCCACCCACAAAAAGGTTGCTCTTCCCTGTCTCCTGCCTCCCCATTGTCACAGCTGTTCAAATGACCATATTTAAAGGGATAATGGAAGGAAATGACTGAATCAGAAGAGCCGTGTGGGAGGCCCTGGTGTTTCCCCAGATGACTCAGTTTTCATTCATAAAAATATCATTGGGCAGCCCTGGAAATTAGGGTTTGGTTCTTTTCCCTGGCATTCTTTTGAACCTTGACCTAAAGATAAAGGATGATTTGGAGAAGGGAAGGTAGGCTACACACATGACTTGGATAGTGACATTTCAGATGCACAAAAGGTCAGAGATTTAGAATGGAAGGGACCTGGGAGCTCATTAGTCAACAAAACATTTATTAAAAACCTTCATTATGTGCCAGGCACTCTGATAGTTTGGGGATCCAAAGAAGGGCAAAAACACAGTCCCTTCTTCATGGAGCTCACACTCTAATGGGGGAAACACTATGTACCTACAAGACAGTTACAGATGGAAAGTAATCTCAGAGGGAAGAACCCAGCAATGGCAATGGGAATTAGGGGTGGGGCAGGTAATGGCATGGCAGGGAATAGACCAGGAAAGGCCTCCCACCGAAAATGGGATTGGAGCTGAGTCTTACAATAAGTCAGGGAAGCCAAAAGGAAGATGTGAGGAAGGCTTTGGGCTAAATGAATGGATGAGGTGGACATCTCTTCCTGGGAGGTAGTGTGATGGAGGGGAAAGAATCAGGGCCCTGAGTTTGAATCCTATCTCTGCCATGGACTACCTGTGGGACCTTGGACAAGTCACTTTACTTTGTTTGCCTCAGTTTCTTCATCTGCAAAATAGGGATAATGATAGCACTTTCCAGGGTTGTTGTGATAATAAAATGAGATGATATTTGTATAGTGTGAAAGTGTTACAACATATGTTGTAAAGTGTTTTGCAAAACTTAAATTGTTATAGAAATGCTACCTATTATTTATTATGCTTGTCTTGTATCTAGAATGTAAGGTTATTGAGAGTAGAGATCACCATTTTTTTTTCTTTGCACATGACAAGTACTTAATAAATATTGAATTGCTCCCATTTTAAAGATAAGGAAACTGATTATACAATTCTTAGATATCAGGGTGAGAGATGAATTTCAAACCTAGGCCTCTCAACTCCTGGTCTAGAGTTATTTCTCATTACTCATGACCTTGAATGACTTCTTTTGCTTTTCTTAGTTTTGTCATTAATAAAGTCCGTTCCAGAACTGAAATCCCACAGTTTTATGAAATTGTATTTGTATTGGCAAATCAAAAAAAATTTTTTTTGGGGAGTAGTGAGGCAATCGGGGTTAAGTGACTTGCCCAGGGTCACACAGCTAGTAAGTGTCAAATGTCTGAGGCCAGATTTGGATTCAGGTTCTTCTGACTCCAAGGCCGCAGCTTTATCCACTGCACCACCTAGCTACCCTATTGGCAAATCAAAATTTAAATGAGTAGGGCAAATATTAAGTAGGGCAGAAGAAAAAAGTCTGAAATTTTTGTGGTATTTAATTATTTAAAAAATTCTTAAACATGCACTATTACATTAGCAGAATCTGGTATTCTGCTCAAATGAAGAGCAGAGTATTCTTAAGTTGTGCTTCGTGAGATAGGCTTAAAGTTAATCCATGGCTATGGCCTCCATAAATCTGTCTACAGATAACAACATGTATAGGAAGAAGAAAGAAAGAAACCTCTATTAAGTACCTACTATGTGCCAAGCACTTTCCAAATATTATCTCAATCTTTGCAACTCTGCTATTATTAGTCCTATTTTGAAGATGAGGAAACTGAGGCAGACTTTAAGTGACTTGCCCAGGGTCACACAGCTAGTAAGTGAGGCTGGATTTGAACATCAGTCTGTCTAGACTCTAGGCCCAGTGTTCTAGCCACTGGGCCACCTAGTGGCCTCTAACCGTGGATTTCGTGGTATTTCAATGTATGAAAAACCTTTCCAATTCATCTATAAAATGTTTGCATGTTGTCTCTCCTACTAGATTATGAATTCTTTGAGAGCAGGGACTGGTTTGTTTTCTCTTTGCCTTTCTTTGTATCTTCATCACTTAGCAGAGTGCCTGGCACACAGTAGGTGCTTAATAAATGTTTGCTGACTTGACTCCCTGACTCCCTAGATGACCTCAGATCTCTTCCACTCTATATCTATGCTCCTAAGCTCCTCCTGCTCAATGCAAGTGTCTTGTGTGGTCCTGCTCCCAGCTTTTCTTTCAATCAACTCTATCTGTTGCAGTTCTACCCGTCTTTTAAGGCCTAAAAAAAAAGTCACCTCCTCCACAAAGCCTTTTCTGATGTCCAGAGATCATGATGACCTTTCTGTACCTTAAATGGTAATTTGTTTGCATGTTTTTTGTTAGTATTGGAGTAAAAAAAGGTTCTGAATGTGGAGTCACAGGACTTGAGGTGGATCTCTGCTCTATCTTTAATTCTCTGTATGACCTTGGTCAAGTCACTTATCCTCTACAGGTTTTGATTTCCTCATCTGGATTGGACTACACGACCTGTAAAATCCCTTCTGGCTCTAAACCTTTAATCCTATGATTAAATACACATATCCTCCCATATAGTATTGGGATTTGTATCCATCTCTTAGTGCAGTGAATGAGAATGCTGGCCCTGAAGTCAAGAAGACTCATCTTCCTGAGTTTAAATCTGGCCTCAGACCACTTACTAGACAAGTCACTTAACCCTGTTTGCCTCAGTTTCCTCATCTGTAAAATGAGCTGAAGAAGGAAATGGAAACCACTCCAGCGTCTCTGCTAAGAAAACCCCAAATGAGGTCACGAGGATTTGGACATGAGTGGAAAAACAATTGAACAGCAACAACAGTATCCGTCCCTTAGCTCAACCCCGTCCTTACCTCTAAAGCACATTTAACTCAACACACATTTATTGACTACTGGCTACATGCAGAGCCCTGTCTTTGACACTGGGGGTTGATATAAGCCATAGTCCGGACTGCTAAAGAAGTGGGTGGACTAACTGTTGTTGTTCAATTGAAGCAAGTTTCCCTGAGCTGCTTAGAGGCTTCCTTTATTTTAATTTTTGTTTTTTTTTTCGAGGCAGGTTGGGAAGGCAGAACCACACCAATACCAAGTAGAGGAGAAGGCTCGCTATCTAGAGCATCCCACTGACCTGAGGAGTTGTAACAGTGCGCATACTGCTTATGGTGGGGGGCCAGTTTCCATTCCACGACACCTGTGTTGTTTTGACCACACTTGGGATTGGGGAGAATGCGGGAGACGACCACATACTTGTCAGAGACCCACCCGAAACTGCAAAGAGAGGAAGAATCCATTAGCTATCTGGGCATTAAACCCAGCAAAAGAGAAACCCCGTCTTCCGAGCACCATGGGTAGAAAGCGTCCCATTCACAGGCACCTGCAGGTCTCGAAGCCAGAATCAAGGGCAGTCTTCACTTGAGCTTTACTGGCCAGCTGGAGACCCAACCTGCTGCAGGCATCTCTGGCTTCAGTGAAATTAAATTCTGGCCCTTTCCCTTTGCCAATGAGGGTGATCCCCATGATCCTACACGGTTCAGTGATAAGATCTGAAACAAGAACATATGAACACTCAGAAGGAAATCGATCGTCTTTGGGGCTTCAACAAAATCAATGCAACTATCATTTATTAAGAGCCTGTTATGTAAAATAAATAAATAAATAAAGCAGCCTGATGTGCTTGGTGCCGGGGATACAAGGACAAAAAGGTGACAGTTCCTACCCTCATGAAGCTTACATTCTATATATGGGAGAAATAACTTGGGCACAGTTAAGTAAATACAAAATGTCTTTTTTTTTTTGAGGGGGAGGGGTTAGACTTGGGATTTCATCTGCGTGGTGAGCTTTCAGTGAGATACTTCCTCTGCCCATGCTTAGCAGTACTTTCCCCCTACAACTTGTAGTCTCACCAGTGGTTATTAGCCTTTTTATTTTTTAAATACCATAGACCTCTTCTGCAGTTTGGTGAAGTCTCTTCAGAAGATTCCTCAGAATATTTAAAAAAATCACAATTGAGAAAAATGTTCATTTTCAGATACAAATTAGTGAAAAGAAAGTTGGAATTCTTCCCCCATTCAAGTTCACAGACATTCTGACATTCATGGATCCATGGACCCCAGTTTAAGAATCCTTCTGAGAGAGTTCCCTGGGGGAACTGAGAGTTTATACACAATAATTTATGGTTAATGTGGGACAGGGTGAGAGCATGAAGCATGAACAATTGGGGGAATCATGAAAGTCCTTTTGTGGAAGGTATGACCCTGGGAAATACACTAAACTGCTCTGTGCCTCAGTTTCCTCCTCTATAAAATGTGGAGTTTGGACCTGATGGAATTGAGGTTTTTTCCAGCTCTAAATCAATGATCCTGGGTGTCATTTGAGCTGAGATGCAAAGGGTGTTGGAAGTTCCAGGAGGCATCATTTGGGAGGGGGAACATTTCAGGTATGGGGGACAGCCTGTACACCACTTCATATTAGCACTGTTGTTTTGTCCTTAGTTTCTGAAGAGGACCAGTGACGTGACAGGGTGATGTCTTCTCTCATGCATGAACTGAATTTAAGTGAAGCAGAGGTGCTCAAAGTCATCAGCCTCATTCTCTCTTTCAGAGTCACTGGAGTCCAGTGCCAATGCAAAAGTCAGGACAACGATGGCCTGGGATGCAATGGGTAACCTGGACATCTTCTATGTCTGACCAAGCTCTAAGCACTCCACAGTGCCTGCTTCAGCCGCCTTCATGGCCACTGGGACAAATTGTTCTCATTCTCCCCTTCCTCAGTGGAACTCTTCACGTGTTTGGGGTAGACACCCCCCCTCCCCAACTCACCGACAGCTTTGAGATCCATTGGTTACCCTCAACCTGGTTTAGCCCTGTCTGCTGAGACTGGTTCCTGGGGTGTGGCCCCACTGTAAATGCTACAGCTTCTCGGAGCCACGGGTGAGAGTTGGGTGACAGGTGGACATCACAGGTGGATGAGCAGCCCTGAAAAACCTCACACCAGAGGTGCTGGTCCTCCTTAACACTACTGATTAACTAACTTCTTTCTAGCCATTCCCTCACAAACCAGTTGCCTTAAATACTTAGTGTCATGATTTAGAGTTGGAAGGGATCTTTCAGGTCATCTAGTCCTACTCACTTATTTTACAAATGGGGCAACTGAGGCCCAGGGCATGTGGTTTCAGTGGTGTGGGAACTACTGCTACCCTCCCCCCTATTGGCATAGACTACAAATCATAATCCCCTCCCCATCTTAATAGATGGCTTCAGGAGTCACCATGGCTGGAAAAAAAAAACAATCTGTTGACCCACCTTCCAGTGAAGTGCCTTTCCAAACTTACATAGGCTGCTTAGGTAATATATAATAATAATAATAATAATAACAACAACTAGCATTTATTTAGCATTTTAAAGCTCACAAAGCACTTTATAAGAGGGCTGAACAAAGAACAAAAGGTGGAACATTCAGAGAGGAAGGTTCCAACTCAGAATTAAGTGTATGCTAACAATCAGAGCTGTCCAAATGTGGAATGGACTGCGTCGTGCAGTAGTGAGCTCCTCATCAGTGGACGTATGTCTTCAAGTGGAGTTAACCAAAGATATAGAATCAATAAGCACTTAATGAGTCAAAAAACAGTTTTTTTCAGGTGACTACCATGTGTCAGGAACTGTGCTAAGTGCTAGGATACAAAGAAAGGCAAAACAAAACCCAAAACCCAGCCCCTACTCTCAGAGTCAATAGTGTACAGAGGACTCCTGGTTCAGGTAGGGATTGGGCTAGAAAGATGTCTTCTGAGATTATTTCTAGCTTTGAGATCCTGGGGCTCATTGAAGGATGGTTTGAAAGGAATCCCTGCTGAAGGTGGAAGGTTGGACTTAATGACCTCTAAGGCTCCTTTCCATTCTAAGGTCTTATTATTCTACATGACTATATTTTAAAAGGTAAGAGGATAGGAGTGGGTTGGGAGGAGAGAAAGAAAAGAGTGATCAGATCCTTTGGTTGGTGTGCTCCCAGATCACTGGGTAACCTTCATAGGGAGGGAGCAAAGGACCAAACACCTTATTCTAAAACCTGCAAAAGGAGAATCATTAAGAAACCAAGAATCCTTTGTGCAGTCCTATCTGCTTGGTGGCTGAAGTGAGAATTGGGATCCCTAAGACTATCTATCTATCTATCTATCTATCTATCTATCTATCTATCTATCTA